>NC_133324.1:277910641-278210641 GCF_042186555.1 Aquarana catesbeiana
ATTTGTGTCACAGGTGACACTAGCCAGTTGATTCGTTTCACCGTCAGGGACCCCCATATATTACCTTATAAGGGTTTTAACCCCCCGATTGCCCCCTAGTTAACTTTTACCCCGTCACCAGTGATCACCGTATTCGTGTTATGGGTGACACTGGTTAGTTCATTTGTTTTTATAGTGTCAGAGCACCCGCCATATATTACCCAATAAAGGTTTAACCCCCTGATCGCCCAGCGGGTGATATCAGTTAGGTTTTAGCGTCAGTCAGGCAGTGTTAATATATGAGTAAAACTGCGCAAGGAAAAAAAAACAAAAAAAGCCAAAAAAAGGAACTGCTGCCTCTAAAAGTACATCTCCACCTAGGTGGAGTGCACTACGATGAATATAAAGGAGAATGTAGGTGTGGCGCTGTTCCTTTAAATGAAATGTTTTATGGTGAAAACAGACAGATAAGTTGTCTCCTAGTATTCACGTCTGAAATTACAGAAAGGGGAGTGTGTATTTCAGTGGTGCCTTTCTTATAATGATACTGAATCCCGTGTAAAAAACGTAATCGGGGTATAGCTAATGTTCAATTGTTAATGCAAAAATAAAATAAAAGTGAAATGGATAAAATAAATTAAATTCTATCTAAATTGTGTTATACCCTCTAGCAGCCGGCTGTCAATCCAATCTCAACAACCAAAAAGGGTAATATAGCTTACCCAACTTACTCCTTTAATTATCAAAATAAAGTTTGCGTGATTTAGGTGAAGTGCTAAACTGTTATACCCCCTGGGTGTCTTATCAGTGAAAAAATATATTTGCAAACTAAGACCTTTACTATTCACCAACAATCTGATATAAATATCAATAAATATGGTCAAATTGTTTAATCATGCATTTTACACAATTAACATTGAAAAGTCTTAATAGAAGTGCATATTTAAAAGTGCTAAGTGCTTAAAAAAGTGTCCAGTGCTGACAAATAAGCTATATAGCAAAGTGACGTGCTCTGAAAAAAAAAAAAAAGTCCAATATTTGCTGTTTGCTGAAATACAATATTGTAGAAAGAAAAGAAAAAAAAAAAAAAATGTTTTTGTTCAGGTGCCGGCTAGTGATGGTGCTCCTACTGTGCATGCACTCACCAAATAGCCTCACCCCCACAGGGGTACTGCGCAGCCACAGTATCTGCCACTGTGTAGCAACCCCTGGCGGTCCTGGTCTGTGCTTTAAGTGTTAGCAGCGTTTTGTATGTTCATCATGTAGAAGAGAAGGGATGCCCATAGTGTAAAACCGTTTAAAACTTTATTTTATTGATAAAAAGTTGTACTCACATTTGAAATAAATTGTAAAAGCATGAAAGTATGGGTGGATGCCGTCAGAACGATGTTTTCGGAGGTGAAGGTGACGCAAGAAGTTAGTGAACCCGCCCTACATGTTTCGTCATTGGACGTCAACAGGAGGGTCACGAAAGTCTTACTTCACCTCCGGCTAGACGAAAACAGCATTCCGACGGCATCCATCCACCCATACAATTTTACAATGTGAGTACAAATTTTTATCAATAAAATAAAGTTTTAAAAAACGGTTTTACACTATGGGCATCCCTTCTCTTCTACATGATGAACATACAAAACGCTGCTAACACTTAAAGCACAGACCAGGACTGCAAGGGATTGCTACACAGTGGCAGATACTGTGGCTGCGCAGTACCCCTATGGGGGTGAGGCCATTTGGTGAGTGCATGCACAGTAGGAGCACGAATAAGTAGCACCATCACTAGCTGGCACCTGAACAAAGTTTTTTTTTGTGCTTTTTTTTTTTTCTTTTCTTTCTACATAATTGTATTTCAGTAAACAGCAAATATTGGACTTTTCAGAGCACATGTCACTTTTTAAGCACTTAGCACTTTTAAATATGCACTTCTATTAAGACTTTTCAATGTTAATTGTGTAGAATGCATTGTTAATTTATTGATATTTTTTGTGAATAGTAAAAGGTCTTAGTTTGCATATATATTTTTTCACTGATAAGACACCCAGGGGGTGTAACAGTTTGGCACTTCACCTAAATCACTCAAACCTAATTTTGATAAATAGAGGAGTAAGTTGGGTAAGCTGAATTACCCTTTTTGGTTGTCGAGATTGGATTGACAACCGGCTGCTAGAGGGTATAACACAATTTAGATTTCATTTTTGCATTAACCATTGAACATTAGCTATACCCTAAATACGGTTTTTACACACAGGATTCAGCATCATAAGAAAGGTGCCACTGAAATACACGCTCCCCTTTCTGTAATTTCAGACGTGAATACTAGGAGACAATTTATCTGTTTTCCCCATAAAACATTTAATTTAAAGGAACAGCGCCACACCTACATTCTCCTTTATATTCAACGTCAGATTAGTGCCAGTAGCGCTAACACCCACGCATCATACACCTCCCTTAGTAGTATCGTGTCTGAACGGATCGTTATCTTTCATCTGATCAGAACTACTTTAGCATCTCGAATAGTTTAGGGTTCCCAAAATTGCAGCGTTAGCAGAATCAGCCCGATACCTGCTAGCACCTGCATTTAGCCCCTCCACCCAACTCACCCAAGTGCAGTATTGATCGATCTCTGTCACTTACAAAAACACAACACACATAACTGCAGCATTCGCAGAGACAGGCCTGATCCCTGCGAATGCTAACAGTTTTTTGGTAGCATTTGAATCAGTCGCTGACATTCGGGAGCTTTTTTCCCTGTGAGTCTCACTAGTGTACCCCTAAATTTAGAGCCCAAAATGGCAAATCGAAGGTACTCTAGTGAAGTGGGCTACAGGTTTCTGAGCATGACAGATAGTGAAGAGGAAGACACCCATCTGTCAGATTCAGGCTCAGAATACGGTCCTGTAGACAGCAGCGTCACCCTGACAGATAGCTCTGACGACGGAGTTGTGGTCCCTATCAAGGTCAGGCATACCAGACCCCATTCTTCTGTTGAGGTGCAAGAACTGCAGGGCTCTCGTATGGAGCAGAGAGCCAGTACTAGTGCCGCTCATCCTTCTGGTGACCTGCCAAGCACCA
Organism: Aquarana catesbeiana; assembly: GCF_042186555.1. Classification (NCBI taxonomy): domain Eukaryota; kingdom Metazoa; phylum Chordata; class Amphibia; order Anura; family Ranidae; genus Aquarana; species Aquarana catesbeiana. The sequence continues at coordinate 277,913,693 of NC_133324.1, forward strand.
GCAGCCTAGTACACCCTATCATAGTCAAACCAGTGACGCGGCGAGTCCCATAAGTGCAGTTCAAGCTGGTGGTGGCTAGCACAACTAGTGTCCCGCAGCCACCAAGAAGACAGGCCTGTTGAGCCCATAGTGCCCTTCCTACGGCATTTGCCAATCCTAATTGGGAGCACACCACTTCTGCAGCACCCGTACTTCCCCCATTCACTGGCCAACCTGGAATTCAGGTGGAAACAGTTGATTTTACATCACCATTTTTAGTCGCTGTTTTTCATGGAAGATCTCTATAGATCTATTGTGGACCAAAGCAATCTGTATGCTGGTCAATTCATCGCCGTTAATCCCCATTTGACTCTTGCCAGAGAATGGAAACCTATTACGGTTTCCGAATTTAAGACCTTTCTGGGCCTATCCCTCCTCATGGGCATAACTAAAAAGTGTGAGTTGTGGTCATATTGGTCCACAGACCCAATTCACCATATGCCCGCGTTTTCTGCCTCCATGGCCAGGTCACGATAGGAGCAGATCTTGTGGTTCATGCACTTCAATGGTTATGAACTCTGTCATCCTCGGGGTGACCCTGGATATAATCTGCTCTACAAAATTTGGCCCCTCCTAAAACACTTCAACTAACAGTTTGCAGCCTTGTTTACTCCCGATCAAGTTGTCTGTATTGAGGAGTCCCTGATTAAAGCGGAGCGCCGCCGAAAATTTTTTTTTTTTAAAGTCAGCAGCTACAAATACTGCAGCTGCTGACTTAAAACATGGACACTTACCTGTCCAGGGCGCCCGCGATGTCGGCACCCGAGGCCGAACCGTCTCTCCGTCCTCGGGTGCTGCCGCCTCCATCTTCGGTAAGGGAATCAGGAAGTGAAGCCGTGCGGCTTCACTTCCCGGTTCCCTACTGCGCATGCACGAGTCGCGCAGCGCAATATGGATGGCCCCTGCTGCCTTTGGGACCCGTGTGTTTCCCAGCAGGCAGCGGGGAGGGAGCAGGAAGTGGCGTAAATAACCGCAAATTCTGCGGCTATCTATGCCGAAAGTGAGTACAGATACCTGTAATATACAGGTATCTGTACTCCCCCTCTCCCCTGAAAGGTGCCAACTGTGTCACCGGAGGGGGGGGGAGGAATCTGATGAGTGGAAGTTCCACTTTTGGGTGGAACTCCACTTTAAGTTTTCTGGTCGCTTGTCTTTCAAACAGTATTTTCCCAGCAAGCGTGCCAGATATGGGGTCAAGCTGTATAAGCTCTGTGAGAGGGCCACAGGCTATACATATAGATTTATGGTTTACGAGGGAAGAGATGGTTATGTAGAGCCGGAGAACTGCCAGACTACGCTGGAAAGACACTGCGGAACTTGATGTCACCCTTATTCGGGAAGGGTACCACTTGTATGTGGACAGTTACGAGCGTGCCACTTTTTAGTCACTTGTTTGATCATGGAATTGGTGCATGTGGCACCGTGCGATCTAATTGCAGGGGCTTACTCCAGCGGCTTGTAGATTCCTGTCTAAGGCTGGGGGAGAGAGCCTGCTTGAAGTGTAATTAATTCCTAAAGTGTAATTAATTTGCTCACTGTGAAGTGGAGGGATAAGAATGTTTTCGTTCTGTCCTCCCTTCATTCAGACACGACGGTCCAAATTCCTACGGCGACTTGTGTTGTGGAGAAACCCCTCTGCGTCCACGAATATAACCTTAATATGAGAGGGGTGGACCTCAACAACCAGTTGTTGGCGCCGTACCTAGTTGCCCGTAAGGCCAGACACTGGTACAAAAAAAGTGTCTGTATACTGTATAAGTGTCTGTATTCCAATTGGCTTTGCTGAATGCTTATGTGCTATACGAAGCTTCAGGAGGAACTGGATCCTTCCTTAAAATTCCAGGAAGAGATCACAGCCCTTCTGTTTCCAGACGGTGCTGTGGCCCAACTTCCCAATCCAAATGCAGTAAGCCGGCTGCATGAGAGGAATTTTCCGTATGTCCTCTCTGGTACCCCTACTCAACGATCCCTCCAAAAGAAAATGTTGTGTCTGTAGAAAGTTCTATAGGCGTGACACCTGCTATTATTGTCCCTCCTGGTCTTTGCATTGGTTAATTTTTTGAACGCTACCACACACTAGGGGAGTATTAGCATAGGGTACAGCACTGCACAGACTAGGACACACTTTCACAGGGTCTCCAAAGATGCCATCGCATTTTGAGAGACCTGGAACCGAACCATTACAACCACAACAGTTCAAATAAAGTGTAAAAAAAAAAAAAAAATTTTATATTAAATATATATATATATATATATACACAATATATATATATATATATATATATATATATATATATATATATATATATATATATATATATATATATATATATATATATATATATATATATATATATATTTCTGCTCTTTTTTACCGTATTCTACAATGCAATGTTTTATTGTTACTATGTTTTATCATGTTTGCTTTTCAGGTATGTAATTCTTTTATACTTTACTGTTTTTTATAATTAACCATTTTTTGTTTTCAGGTACGCCATTCAGCTGCAGCATCGATTTATCTTGACAGCAACTTCCCACTATACGCAAATCAGCGACTCCAGCGCTGTAGAAGGCGATTTCACCATCACAGAAGAAAAAGGACGACGACCATATATGCCTTAGCATGGGGGCAATCCGTCCCCCCAACATTAGAGGCAGATTGCCCCCATGCTTCGGCATATATTTTTTAAGCACAGATTGCGTTAAAAAATGTTTTATTTTTACTATGTTTTATTGTATTTGCTTTGCAGGTATGGCATGTCTTGTTGTTAGACTGTAATGTTACTATGTTTTATGGTTAACCATCATTTGTTTAGCAGGTACGGCATTCAGCTGCAGCACAGGTTCATTTATCTTGACAGCAACAGTGTTTGCTCCCACGATGCGTAAAACAGCGACTGCAGCACTGTAGGAGGTGATTTCACCACCGCAGTAAAAAAAAAAAAATGGTGCATGTATGCCCATCATTAGAGTGAGTGGATGAAGGGCGGTAATGTAATGGTGGGCATACCCAGCAATGAATCTTTTTTCGGTCAGCCCGCATGAAAAAAAAGAACATTACAATGTATGCCCAGCAAGGACCAGCTACGTACTGGTATGTTGCTGGACTGAGTGGTTATAACAGAATGATGCCTGCAGGTTTAGGCAACACCTTGGTATCATTCCCTTCAGCCAGTGGCTGGCTTTCATGTAAAAGCAATCCTAACGGCTAATTAGCCTCTAGACTGGGAATGACCCCCCTGCACAAATACTGTGTGAAAAAAAAAATTTGCAAAACCTGCCATTTTAATCTGTAGGGCCTTTGCTTTAAAAAAAATATATAACGTTTGGGGTTCAAAGTAATTTTCTTCCAAAAAAATATTTTTCATGTAAACAAAAAGTGTCAGAAAGGGCTTTGTCTTCAAGTGGTTACAAGAGTGGGTGATGTGTGACATAAGCTTCTAAATGTTGTGCATAAAATGCCAGGACAGTTCAACACCCCCCCCAAAGACCCCTTTTTGGAAAGTAGACACCACAAGCTATTTGCTGATAGGCATGTTGAGTCCATGGAATATTTTATATTTTGCCACAAGTTTCAGGAAAATGACACTTTTTGCACAAAGTTGTCACTAAATGATATATTGTTCAAACATGGCATAATTATGTGTGGAATTACAACCCAAAACACACTCTGCTGCTTCTCCCGAGTACGGGGATATCACGCTTGAGACTTTGGGAGCCTAGCCATGTACAGGATCCCGAAAACCAATCTCCACCTTCAGGCTTTCTAAGGGCATAAAAGGGTGATTTCACTTCCTTACTACCTATCACAGTTTCGGAGGCCCTGAAATGTCAAGATAGCACAAAACCCCCACAAATGACCCCATTTTGGAAAGAAGACACTTCAAGCTTTTTGCTGACACATGTCCATGGAATATTTGGCCACAAGTTTTGGGAAAATTACAATTTTTTTTTCTTTACACACAAAGCTGTCACTAAATGATATATTGTTCAAACATGGCATGGTTATAAGTGGAATTATACCCCAAGATACATTCTTCTGCTTCTCCTGAGTATGGGGATACCACATGTGAGACTTTTTGGGAGCCTAGCCGCGTACAGGACCCCAAAAACCAAGCACCGCCTTAAGGCTTTCTAAAGGCGTAAAAATAGGATTTTTAAAACCGCTTACCTGTAAAATCCTTTTCTTTGAGGTACATCACGGGACACAGAGCCTATGTGGGTTTAATAGGCTACCTTCAGGTGCTGGATAATGGCAGGCCCTAAATTAAAAAGTGCCTTCCCTATATAATCCCACCCACTGGTGGGAGTACCTCAGTTTTGTAGCAAAGCAATACACGTGTATACCAAGAAGGGAGGGACCTCTGTGTCCTGTGATGTACCTCAAAGAAAAGGATTTTACAGGTAAGCCGTTTTAAAATTCCTATTTTCTTATCGTACATCACGGGACACAGAGCCATAGTACTTACTATGTGGGATGTCCCATAGCAATGCCAAATGAAGGGAGGGAGACAACAAAAGTAGGGCATCAAGAGACCAGAGAACACATACTGCAGCCTGCAGTACACGGCGCCCAAAGGCGCTGTTCTCATGACCTCTCACATCTACTTGATAGAATTTGGTAAATGTGTGGACTGAAGACCAAGTTGTGGCCTTGCAGATCTGAGCCAAGGAGGCTTGGTGATGCACTGCCCAAGAAGCACTAACAGCCCTGGTGGAGTGCGCTTTAATATGAAAAGGAGGAATTTTCCTCTTTAAACCATAAGCTTGAACAATCACTTGACGAATCCATTTAGCAATAGTAGATTTTGACGCTGCCTGTTCTCTTTTAGGACCGTCTGGCAACACAAACAAAACATCTGTTTTACGAATCTGAGTGGTCACTTTCAAATAGACCTTGACCGCTCTCACCACATCAAGAGAATGTAGTGATTTTTCCTTCACAGAATCAGGATCTAGAAAAAAAAAAAAAAAAAAAAAAAAAAAGGAGGCAGAACAATATCTTGGTTTAAGTGAAAACATGATACTACTTTCGGTAGAATTTAGGATGAGGTCGTAATACAACCTTATCTTTATGCAGAATCAAATATGGCTCTTTACAAGAAAGAGCAGCCAACTCTGATACTTTTATAGCAGAAGATATGGCAACCAAAAAAACTAATTTCCTTGTCAAGAGGACCAAGGGAATATCTCGAATAGGCTCAAAAGTCTGCATTTGTAAAGCCGATAGGACTAGATTTAAGTCCCAAAGATTCAAGGGGGATCTAACTGGGGGATTAAACCGTGTTACCCCCTGAATAAAGTTACGAACCAGAGAATGTGAAGCAAGTGGTCTTTGAAAAAAACACAGATAAGGCAGACACCTGGCCTTTGACAGTACTCAAGGCCAGCTTCATCTCTAATCTCATTTGTAAGAATTCAAGGATCCTACCTATGACATTTTCTGGGGTGCCAACCCCTGGACTCACACCAGGAGACATATGCCTTCCAGACTCTATAATATATGAATCTGGAGGCCGGCTTCCTAGCATTAACCATAGTAGAAACTACTGAAGCTGACAGCCCACAGTCCTTTAGACTATGGGTCTCATTAGCCAAACCGTTAAATTTAGCATTTGTAAGGTAGGATGGAATACCAGACCTTGCAAGAGAAGGTCTGGCCACAGTGGTACGGTCCAAGGGTCCCCTACCGCCATTTTTATGATCTCGGCAAACCAAAATATCCTGGGCCACAAGAATTACCTCCTTCCCTTCTTGCCTGATCCTGCGAAGAAGCCGCGGAAGCAGCAGAACAGGAGGGAACGCATAGATCAGTGGGAACTGATCCCAATGAAAGACTAAGGCATCTGTTCCGCATGCCATCGGATCCCTTGTCCTTGACACAAAGTTGTCGATTTTGTTGTTGAACCTGGACGCGAACAGATCCACGTCCGGAACCCCCCCATTTTTGACATATTGACAGAAAGATGTCGGGATGAAGGGACCATGCTCCTGAGAACAATTGTTGGCGACTCAAGTAGTCCGCCTGCAAAATTCTCTATCCCTGGAATGAAAATTGCTGATAGGCAAGGAATTTTGCTTTCTGCCCAAGAAAGAATATGATTCACCTCTCTGGGCCGCACAACTTCTCGTGCCCCCTTGGTGATCGATGTAGGCCACTGCTGTGGCATTGTCGGATTGAATCCTGACAGGATAATTCCGTAGTCTGAGCATCCAGGCCTCTAGGGCCAGGCGTACTGCCCGCATTTCTAGAATATTGATGGGCAAGATCCTCTTTGAGATGGACCATTTCCCCTGGACAGATGCTTCTTCCAGGACTTCTTCCCAGCCTAAAAGGCTGGCATCTGTTACCACCTTCCAGGTGATTGGCAGAAAGGATTTCCTTTTTGAAGAATCTTGGATATCAACCACCAATTAAGGCTCTGACGCACACTGGGGGATAAATGCATTGGAAAGCCCAGAGCATGGACCTTCTTGTTCCAAGTAGATAGGATACTGCTTTGTAGCAGTCTCAAATGAAACTGAGCATAAGGAACGGCCTCGAAAGAAGCCACCATCTTTCCCAACAATTTCATGCAAAGAAGAATAGAAGGATTCTTCTTTGTTTTGACCACCTGGATCAGTTCCTTTATGGAATTGATCCTTTCCTGGGGCAGAAACAACCTCTTTTGAGCTGTATCAGCCCCAAGTACTGCAATCTCTCTCCTTGGTGGTTTTAAGGAGGACTTTTCTAGGTTGAGAATCCAACCTAGGTCTTCCAGGTAGCTGACTGTGGTGACCAAAATTTGGTTTAAGCGGGCTACCGATTGATAGATCAAGAGTAGATCGTCTAAGTAGGCTAGTATAGTTATACCTTTGGTGCTTAACCTGGCTGAAAGAGGAGCCAGGATCTTTGTAAACACTCGAGGTACAGTAGCTAGCCTGAAAGGTAGAGCTACAAACTGAAAGTGACGATTTTCTACCTCGAAGCTCAGAAATTTCTGATGAGCGGGGAAAATCAGCACATGGCGATAAGCATCCTTGAGGTCGATTGACACCAGAAGTTCTCCCCCCTGTAGGAAGGAGACTACTGATCGGATTGACTCCATGCGAAAGGAACGGCTGTTTAAAAACCGGATTAGATGTTTGAGATCCAAAATTGGTCTGACATCCCCGTTTGGTTTTGGAACTATGAACAAGTTTGTTTTTTTTGCTACTTCAGTTTTTTTTTTTTTGGGGTACTTAAATCAACTTGCCAGTTCATTTAATTCCCCACACAAGTCACATCATAGTGGCTTTTTTTTTTTTTTATTATGTATTTATTATGCAATCTCCCCTTTTGTATATATTTTAATAATTTTTCATATATGTAAATACATTTAATCCCCCATACCAACGCTGAAACTTATCCCTCCCGCCCCCCTGTCTAACAGTCACATTTCTGGTCCTCTCTCTCGATTACTCTTCTATATTCCACTTATTAATTACCACTGTTTTTCTTCTATTTCCTTAGTGCACTCGTTCTTCTGCTCCCTATGCTCCCATGGCTTTGGCGTATCTCATAGTTAGTTTGTATTTATCCCATTCCTGCCATTTTTCCTCATAAGCTTCCAGGCCTTCCCCATCACTAAACCTTAAGTACTCTAGATTTTGGATCTCATTAACTTTATTACACCAGTTCCTCGTTGTGGGTCTTATTGGTTCCTTCCAATGTCTAGGTATAAGACTTTTAGCTGCGTTTAAGAGTGGCGGCAATAGGCTTCTCAAATATTGTTTATTTGCCATGTTTATCCCGTGAAATAGACAGCCCCACAGGTCGTCTGGGATCATTATGTTAGTTATTTCCCCTGTTATCTGCCTAATCTCGTCCCAATATTTTTTAATTTCTGGGCATTGCCACCATATATGGGCCGTCGTGCCGATTTCTTTACACCCTCGCCAGCAATATTGTGACTTTTCCTCTAGATATTTATGTGCTTTATTAGGGGTAATATGCCATCTGGCTAAACATTTATAGTTTATCTCTATCATATTACTTACTATTTACTGTGGTGGCGTAAACCTGGCGCAATTTGTCTGATCTCTTTTTTCAGGAATGTTCCAAGTTCGTTCTCCCATTTTGCAACATACGGTGGTATCTCCGGCCCTATCTTTTCCATAAGTGCTCTATATATCCTTGAGATCACCCTCTTCTTTCCCCTATCAACACAGATTTTCTCTAAGGGGAGCAGATTTGCTTCCGTTCTTATTGGCAGGGGCAGTGACTCTGTAAAATGCTTTGTATTGCCATTCATCTATCGATCTCCACTCCCATTTGCTCTTTAATTCGTGGTATGTGTAGATTTTGCCTTGCTCCGTAATATCTTTCAGTTGTGCATTTGCTAGTGTTATCCATTTCCCAAACCAAACTTCCATTCCCGGTATAAAATATTCTGTGTTTGTAAGTGGTATTAGTGGTGAGTTGTATTCCCATTTTTCCTTTCTGTGTAAGTGATCCCATATTTTTAGTGCGTATCTGGTGATATTGTTTGTGCCATTACCCAGTTTTCTAAATCGTGGAGGTATCCAAATTATTTTACCTAAATTAACTGTGCTTATTGTTCCTTCCATCTTAACCCATCTCTTTTCTCTATTTTCTTTTGCCCATTCTACTATCCATGACAATATTACGGCATTGTAATAATTTCTAACATCTGGTGCACCCCAACCCCCTCTTACCCTTTTAGTTAACTGTGCCATACTTATTCTTGCTTTGTTCCTTCTCCAAATGAAACTTATGAAAAGCTTTTGTATTGTTTTAAAAAAGGCCTCCGGGAGTGGGATCGGTAGCTATGAACAGGTTTGAATAAAAACCCAAACCTCTCTTCCAAAGGAACCTCTGATATCATCCCTTGAGATAAGAGATGATCCAGAGCTAGAAAGAGACCTTTTTCATTGGATCTTTGGGAACGTTTGATCTGAGAAAACGAGTATACGGGATCTCTCGGAACTCTTGTTTGTAACCTAGAGAAATTGAGGAGGCCACCCATTTGTCTTGACAATGTTCCTGCCAGACTCTTGAAAACTGCAGAAGCCTTCTCCCCACCCGAGCGAGCAGGGGCGTCCCTTCATAAGGAGGCTTTAGTATTTTGTTTTGTGGGCTTCCTCCCCCAGGTCCTCTTGACCCTGGGACTGACCAAGAGGTTTACCTCTAGAATCTGACGGTGGAGGCCGTCGAGACTGCCTGGAGGCAGGTGTCCCTGGCACTGAAGTACATTTAAAAGTAAAATGTTTAAACTTTTTCTTGACCGGTAAAAGTGAACTTTTCCCATTAGAAATTCTTTGGATATACTTACCCAGATCGTCTCTGAACAATCGTCCACCATGAAAAGGGAAACTGGTCAAGAGCTTTTTGCATGGCGCTTCGGCTGACCAATTTTTCAACCATAGGATTCTACGCACGTGTACCAGCCCTAGCATAAGCTGTGAGGCCTGGAGAAAAGAATCTCTCATAGCATCTACTGTGAAACACAATGCTTCTGATATACTGGCCAAATCCTAGGCCTGCTGATCAGGAATAACTGAGTACATCTGTAAATTGGTCCGTTAAGGACTGAGATACGCCGATCGCTGCCAGCGCAGGTTGAACGACTGAACCTGCAAGAGAAATATAGTTCTTAAAAAGGAATTCCAACTTCTTATCTGTTGGATCCTTTAACATCTGAGCATTGTCAACTGGACAAGTCAGGTTTTTATCTACAGAGGATATAGCAGCATCAATTGCTGGAATCCCCCATTTTTTATAAAAGTCTTACTCCATAGGATACAGTATAGAAAACTTTTTTGGAGGGAAAAATGTGTTTATCTGGGTGCTCCCATTCAGAATACATAAGCTTCCTAGGAAAAGAATGGTCAGATTGGGGAGACCAGACGTGGGCTCATCAACTGACTGCGCTGCTGGCAGTGAAAAAGTAGAGCAGACCAACCCAGTGAGAGATTGTACCAATCTTTCCTGCGGACCCGATATTTCTGTATCAGGTTCCTCAGACGCAGAGACGTTAGACTCTTCCTGGTCTTTAGAAGGCAAATCTTCTCTTGCTCCTCAGAATGAGGGTCCTGAGCAATGGACGGGGACCTGCTACGCTTAGCCCCAGTCTGGAATGCAAATAAAGCATCAATTTTTTGCTCCAAGCTTAAAATGGTTGAAGAAAAAACATCCTGGGTAATATACATAGGGGCTGCAGTGTCACGAGCAGCTGCAACACTTGCCCCTCCTGATGGCTCACTCTGATCAGCCATATCACTCTCAGGGGATGATGACGTCTTTGAGATGTTCCTAGGCTGCAGTGTGACTGTAGTAGTCTTACTAGAGCCCCCTTTTGAGGCGTTTTACCCCCCTTCCGCTCACAGCCCGATGCACAAAGCAGAGGTACTACCAGAAGGAATGCATCAACTGCATGAACAATAGTCCAGCTTAATTGCTGCTATTAATGCTCAGCCTGATGCTGTAAATGTGTCAAGGGGAATGCCTGTGTTACCAAACCTTTTAAAAACCACCTCCTGTTCCTGTGTCCCTCCAGCAGCATGGACAGACACAATAGTGCCTTTTTAAAAGAATCCTTTCCCACGCTGGGCGTTGATGCCCACGTAGCACTAAGCCCCGCCATCTATGGCCCCTCACGTTTTTTAAATAAGCGCTTTTCCCACGCTGCTGACCCTATGGAGGATCCCAGGAAGAGGCAGGCATGGCAAGGGGGGAGCTGGAGGCCGCTGAGCGGCGTCCCTTCGTGCCTTTTTTTTTTTTTAAATGGCGCTTTTTCCCCTGAGAAGGGGGAGAAAACAGGCTGCACATGGAGCGTCTGGTGGGGAGAGGACCCCCCACCCCCTTCAGGCTTACCGGAGGACTTCGCTGCCGAACGGAAGAGGAAGAGCTTCTGCTTCCTGGATCACATCGTGGCTTTCTGAGAAGCTTGAGTCACGTAAGTAATCAATACAGCCCCCTGTGGTGACTACATAGGCATGACAACACTTACAATTTTAAAGGAGACATTCATAAGAAAATTTTGAAAATTTCTTAGAAAACTCCACTTACCTTTTCACGCCGCAGAGTTTTCTGTGGTAAACCAACAGACCCAATCTTCACCCTTCACGGTGGGTTCCGATAAACCTTCAGGAGCAGGGGATCCTAGAGGAAACCCACAATCCTGGGCCTGCAACAGCACCCTGCTAGTAAAACTTTATGGCCTCACTACCAAAAAGTACTGGATCCCAGGGTCCAGATCTCTAAAAGAGAAGCATTCGCAGGCAAAACCTCGTTTCTTCGGATACGAGGCCCGGGTACCATTCAATTCAGCCAAAAGAGACACTGAATGGATCCGGTCAGCATGGCTAGCCCCAGCAAGGATTGCTCCCAGTGGAGCTCAGCACATCTTCACTCATGACCAACACCTTAGACACTGGCGAAAAAAAACTGAGGTACTCCCAGCAGTGGGACTGGTTATATAGGGATGGCACTTTTTAATTTAGGGCGTGCCAGTGTCCAGCACCTGAAGGTGGCCTATTAAACCCACATAAGTACTACGGCTCTGTGTCCCGTGATGTACGATAAGAAATTGTGATTTTACTCCTCACTACCTATCACAGTTAGGGAGGCCCTGAATTGTTCAGAAAGCATATCCCCCCCCCAAAAGACCATATTTTGGAAAGTAGACACCCCACAGTGTTTGCTAAGAGGTATGGCGAGTATTCTGCAGATCTCATTTTTGAAAATGAAAAAAAAAAAGAAAATTTTTTCAATTTTCAAAACTGTGGCAAAAAGCGATATCTGCAAAATACGCAACATGCCTCTCAGCAAATAGCTTGAAGTGTCTTCTTTCAAAAATGGGGGGTCATTGGGGGGGGGGCGCTATCTGACCATTTCGTGGCCTCCGAAACTGATAGGCAGTGAGGAGTGAAATCAAAAATGTACAACCTTAGAAAGCCTGAAGGCTGTGCTTGGTTTTAGGGGTCCTGTACGCGGCTAGGCTCCCAAAAAGTCTCACATGTGGTATCCCCATACTCAGGAGAAGCAGAAGAATGTATCTTGGGGTGTAATCCCACATATAACCATGGCACGTGTGGGCAATATGTCATTTAGTGACAACTTTGGGGTTTTTTTGGTCATTTTTCAATCACTTGACAAAAAAAAAAAGAAAAATTCAATGGGCTCCTGGTGGCGGACTTTTAAGACACAGAGGTAATAAAGAATATTCTAATATGAAAAAATATTTATTGAAGTATGAAAAATACAACACATTTAATAAAAAGCACATTTAAAGTGAACATTCCAGGGTTGTCATTCAAAACAGAATACAAATAATGGGCTAATATTTCTTGTACCCAACGCGTTTCGGAGTGAAAATTTAGTTCTTCAAGGGTATAGTTTAAACAAGAAAATCAGTATTCTACATTAGAAAAGAAATAACCTAAATATGCAAATATATAACACTGTACATCCAAATGTTAGATAGCCGGCAGAGATGGTGTGAAAATGATAAAGGGAAAAGCACTTACATAAACTGAAATGACAATTTGCCGATTAAAAACATGAAGGTGTCCAGAAAGGTTTCCAAATTGCATGAACCAGAGAGTTCAACATAAAGGCATACCTCAGGAAGTGCCTAGCCCATAAATGCTGGTCCAGCTCCCCCCCCACACCACCACCCGAAAGGGAGAAGCCAGAGGACCCACTGGGGCCGAAAAGCAGGAAAAGACCCTGAAAGCATGAAACAAATCAATGAATACAAAGTATTGATTAATATTTGAATTTTTAAAGGATTTTGTTAAAAATCTTATTCTTAAGTATAAGAATAAGATTTAAAAAAAAAAAACCTTTAAAAATTCAAATATCAATACTTGGTATTCATTGATTTGTTTCATGCTTTCAGGGCTTTTCCCTGCTTTTCAGCCCCTGTGGGTCCTCTGGCTTCTCCCTTTCGGGTTGGTGTGTGTGTGGGGGGGGGGAGCTGGACCAGCATTTATGGGCTAGGCCCCTCCTTGCTCCTGATGTATGCCTTTATGTTGAACTCTCTAGTTCAAGCAATTTGGAAACAACCTTTCTGGACACCTTCATGTTTTAAATCGGCAACAATTGTCATTCCAGTTTATGCAAGTGCTTTTCCCACCATCTCTGCCTGCTATCTTACATTTGGATGTACAGTGTTATATATTTGCATATTTATGTTATATTTTTTCTATTCTAATGTAGAATACTGATTTTCTTGTTTAAACTATACCCCTGAAGGAGGAGAACTACATTTTCACTCCAAAACGCATTGGGTACAAGAAATATTAGCCCATTATTTGTATGCTGTAATGAATGACAACACTGGAATGTTCACTTTAAATGTGCTTTTATTAAATGTTTTGTATTTTTCATACTTTAATAAATATTTTTTCATATTAGAATATTCTTTATTACTTTGTGCCTTAAAAGTCTGCCATCAGGGGATTTTGTTTCATTTTTTGTAAACACTGGATGTGGCACAACCATATGCCCAACTATAACCAACTTACCTTTGTAAATTCAATGGGCTCAATATGCCTCTTTGCAATTTCCTTTACGAAATTGGGGGCGGGGGTGTTGTACTGCCCTGCCATTTTAGCATCTCAAGAAATGAGATGGGCAGTCAAACTAAAAGCTGCATAAACTCCAAAACATGTACCCAAGTTTGTAGACACTATAACTTTTGTGCAAACCAATATACGCTTATTGACATTTTTTACCAAAGACATGAGGCTGAATACATAAAAAAAAAAAAAAAGTAGAAAATAGTTTTTTTTTTTTCAAAATTGTCTTTTTCCGTTTATATCACACACAAAAAAAAAATTTAAAAAAAAAATTAAAAAATTGCAGTAGCAAACAAATACCATCAAAAGAAAGCTCTGTTTGTGGTGGGGAAAAAAAAGGACGCAAATTTTGTTTGCGCAGTCATGCAATGCTGTACCCAATTACCAGTTAAAGCAGCGCAGCGCCAAATTGTAAAAAGTGCTCTGGTCATTGAACAGCCAAATCCTCCGGGGCTGAAGTGGTTAAAAACCGTGCACCTGGGAGTGGGAGGGTGGATGATGCAGGGTTTGAGCAGAGGTCAGCTGGTCAACTCCTTCCTGTGTCATGACCTAAAGTCTGATCAGGAAGAAGTTATTACAAATGGAAACGTGGATTAGGACAAGACAAGTGGCTGTAGATTTAATGAAAAGCTGATATTTTGGAAAAAAAAAAAAAAAAAGTACATTAAAGGTATATTGGTGCATAGGAGAGCTGGAACTTTGGAAAAAAAAAAGTGTACAAAAAGGTGAACTTACCCTTTAATGTCTAAACCACTGGCAAGAAAAGTGAGTACACAACCAAGTGAAAATGTCCAAATTGGGCCCAATTAGCCATTTTCCTTCCCCGATGTCAAGTGACTCGTTAGTGTTACAAGGTCTCAGGTGTGAATGGGGAGCTGGTGTTTTACATAGTTACATAGTAGGTGAGGTTGAAAAAAGACACAAGTCCAACCTATGTGTGTGATTATATGTCAGTATTACATTGTATATCCCTGTATGCTGCGGTCGTTCAGGTGCTTATCTAATAGTTTTTTTGAAACTATAGATGCCCCCCCCGCTGAAACCACCGCCCATGGAAGGGAATTCCACATCCTTGCCCCTCTTACAGTAAAGAACCCTCTACACAGTTTAAGGTTAAACCTCTTCTTTTCTTCTAGTGAGTGGCCACGTGTCTTATTAAAAATCCCTTCCGCGAAAAAGTTTTATCGCTAACTGGTCTGTAATCCCCAGGGATGTATTTTGGTGCTTTTTTAAACATTGGTGCTACATTGGCTTTTCTCCAATCAGATAGTACCATTCCAGTCAGTAGACGGTCAGTAAAAATTAGGAACAATGGTCTGGCAATTACTTGACCGAATTCCCCAAGTACCCTCGGGTGCAAGCCATCTGGTCCCAGTGATTTATTAATGTTAAGTTTCCCAAGTCTATTTCTAATCCTGTCCTCTGTTAGGCACAAGGGCGCTTCCTGTGATGTGTCATGAGGGCAAACACTGCAGTTTTGGTTACTGAAGCCCCCCCGATTCCTTCGTGAAGGCTAAGAATAAATTCAAAACCTTCGCCATCTCCCCATTCTTTGTAACCAGGCGTCCTTCCTCATTCTTTATGG
Source organism: Aquarana catesbeiana (assembly GCF_042186555.1). Classification (NCBI taxonomy): domain Eukaryota; kingdom Metazoa; phylum Chordata; class Amphibia; order Anura; family Ranidae; genus Aquarana; species Aquarana catesbeiana. The sequence continues at coordinate 277,928,883 of NC_133324.1, forward strand.
GGCTAATATGGTCTGTCATTTTTTACTGTTTATATACTTAAAGAATTTCTTGGGATTTTTTTTTTTGCTCTCTTCCGCTATGTGTCTTTCGTGTTCTTAGCCGCCCTAATTGCACCCTTACATATCTTGTTGCATTCTTTGTAAAGTCTGAATGCTGATGATGATCCCTCAGCCTTGTATTTTTTTGAAGGCTTTCTCCTTTGCTTTTACATGCATTTTTTACATTAGAGTTAAGACATCCAGGACTTTTGTTAGCTATTTTAAATTTATTTCCCAATGGGATGCACTAGCTAATGCCCTTATTTAATATGCCTTTAATGCAAACCCATCTCTCCTCCGTGTTCTTAAGATTTTATCCTAAGTTATATCTTCCAGCAAGGTTCGTAGTTTAGGGAAGTTGGCTCTTTTGAAATTCAGTGTCTTTGCGTTCCCCTTGCTTCCTATTTGTGTGATTTATAATTAAGCTAATTGACCTGTGATCGCAGTTTCTTAAAATGCCCCGTATTTCCACATCCACGATCAGGTCTGTATTGTTGGTAATCAGTAGCTCTAGTAATGCCTTTTTCTAGTTGGTGCGTTCTACCATCTGATCCTTGAAATTGCAAGACATTTAGGATCTGGCAAGCCTTAGACGAATGCGTGGTTCCCTCCGCCCAGTCTATGTCTGGATAAATAAAATCCCCCATTATAACACTTCCCATCCTTGCTGCTAATCCAAATTGTAATAGGAGGTAGTCTCCCCTCCTCCCTCAGATTAGGGGGCCTATAGCATACTGTATTTTCCCCTCAACTTCATCCCTTTGGAGCTCTACCAATGATTCCACTTCCTCCCAGGCTCCCATATTGATCTCATCTCTTACATTCACTTGTACATTATTCTTGATATATAGGCATACCCCTTCCCCTTTTTTTCCCTCTCTAGCCCTGCGATAAAGGGAATACCCTTGAATGGTTGCCAGCCAATCATGAGAGCTGTTGAACCAGGTCTCTGAAATTCCCACAAAATCTAAATCCTCCTCGTTCAACAGAATCTCTAGTTCACCCATCTTGTCCGCTAGGCTTCTGGCATTGCCTGAGCATGCCATGTAGTTTAGACTGGTCACAAACTGTCCTGTTATTGGGTGTTTTCCGAGAATGCAAATAGGACTTGTTACTACACTTTCCTCGGGTTTATGTGCTTTAGTCAACCTACCACTAATGCCCCCCCCCCCCAACACTACCCTCTGGAATATGTTAATTGCCGACCATTTCTACCTCTGGACCCTCCCGCCCATCGCCTAGTTCAAAAACCCCTCTGTTAAATTTGGTGTTATCGCTCTCACACTCATACTGGTCACTGGAAGTTCAACAAGGCACCTCCTGGCCATGAACTCCCTGAGGATCTGAAAAAAAAAAAAAAAACAAAAAAAATTTGTTGCTCTACATAAAGATGGCCTAGGCCAGAGATGGTGAACCTTGGCACTCCAGATGTTTTGGAACTACATTTCCCATGATGCTCAACTACAGTGCAGAGTGCATGAGCATCATGGGAAATGTAGTTCCAAAACATCTGGGGTGCCAAGGTTCACCATCACTGGCCTAGGCTATAAGAAGATTGCCAAGACCCTAAAACTGAGCTACAGCACTGTGGCCAAAACCATACAGCGGTTTAACCACTTAAACAACTGCGCCGTAGCTGAAAGACGGCTATATCGCAGTTTGACAAGTCAGGGAGGGCGTACTATGGATGTTCTCCGAGAATCGCGCTCCCGCACGCACCAGGGAATATCCATGACCGCGACCGATGACAGCAGCCATTTACCACGTGATCACTCAGTCAAATGACGGAGCGATCACTTGTAAACAAGCTGGCGCATGCCCAGCTTAGCTCTTTTACTCTGTTCCGAGCGGTGCAGTGAGAGAGGAGAGGGGGAAATCGGTTGCCGCAGCGATGTGGGCTGGATCTGTAGTGCCCACAGCGCTGCTCTGTGCCAATTCCTGCACTCAGCCATCCCCATCCACCCCCCCCCCCCCCCCCCACATCAGTTCTCACCCATGCCACTACAGTGCCACACAAAAAAGTGTAATAGGTAGTCAAATTAGATTTGAAATGTATGCCCTAGAACACCTAATTTTGCTCCCTTGCACGTTGGGACTCTGTTTATGGCCAGGCTGTGGAAAAGTCTCATACATGTGGTATCGCCATACTCTGGAGTGGGAGAATCTATTTGGGGTTGAAATTTGTGGTATGTAGATGCTAGGTGTTAGAAATATTGTACAAATGGCCTTTGTGTAAAAAAAAAAAAAAAAAAAAAACCCCCACACGTTTTCATTTTCTTTCCACATTTTTCAAAAACTTGTGGGGAAAAAAAAAAAAAAAGTTCAAAAGACTCATGTCTGAGAATATAAGTTGGGGTGTTCTCTTTCCAAAAACGGGGTAATTTTTTGGGCATTTCCATTGTCCTGGTGCTCCTGGGCCTTCAAAAATGCAGGAAGTAGTCAAGAAATTATGCTTATGTCCCTAGAACATAGGCATAGATGGTGTTCCCTGCATAGTGGGCCTCTGTATGTGGTAGAGTAGTAGAATGTGTTTCGGGGTGTCATTTATGGTATGCATATGCTGTGTGTGAGAAATAATCTATTAATATGACAATTTTGTGGAGGAAAAAAAAATTTTTTTTACAAAGGATTGTGGGAAAAAATTACAACTTCAAAAAACTCATTATGCCTCTTAAATACCTTGGAATATCTACTTTCCAAAAAGGGGTAATTTGGGAGGTATTTGTACTTTCCTGGCTTGTTAGTCTCACAAGAAATGATAAATGAGGCCGTCAGTACATCAGGTGTGATCAATTTTCAGTGATTAGCACCATAGCTTGTATACGCTAACTTTCTCAAAGACCAAATAATATGCACTTAGAGTAATTTCTACCAAACATAAGCAGTATAAATTTTTGCCAAAATTTATGAAGAAAAATTACTAATTTGCAAAATTTTATAACAGAAACGAAGAATTTTCTCTTTTTTTTTTTTTTACAGAATTTTTGGCCTTTCATTTATAGCGCAAAAAATTAAAAACCCAGCGGTGATTAACTGCTTGCCGATCAGCCGCCGCAGTTCAACTGCAGCAGAATGGCACGACTGGGCGAAACTACGTTACCTTACGTCTGTTCGCCTTTTAGCCACTAGGAGTGAGCGTGATGACCACCGGGCACCCGCGATCGCTCGTGACAGAACGAGAATCGGGATCTGTGTGTGTAAACACACAAATCCCGGTTCTTTCAGGGGAGTAGAGACAGATCGTGTGCTCATACCAAGTATGAACACAAATCTCTCTCCTCCTAGACAGTCCTATCCCCCCTACAGTTAGAACACACCTAGGGAACAGTTAACCCCTTGATCGCCCCCTAGTGTTAACCCCTTCCCTGCCAGTGACATTTAAACAGTAATCAGTGCATTTTTATAGCATTGATCGCTGTATAACTGTCAATGGTCCAAAAATTGTGTCAAAAGTGTCAAATTTAGCAGTCGCAGACCACAGCCCTTACTAGTAAAAAAATAAAAATAAAAAAATAATAAACAAAAATGCCATAAATCTATCCCCTATTTTGTAGACACTAGAACTTTTGCGCAAACCAATATACGCCTATTGTGATGATTACCAAAAATATGTAGAATACACATTGGCCTAAACTGAGGAAATTTTTTTTTTTTTTAACCACTTGCTTACTGGGCAGTTAAACCCCCCTCCCGCCCAGACAAATTTTCAGCTTTCAGCGCTGACGCACTTTGAATGAGAATTGCGCAGTCATACAACACTGTACCCAAATGAAATTTTTATAATTTTTTTTCCCACAAATAGAGCTTTCTTTTGGTGGTATTTAATCACAGCTGGGATTTTTATTTTTTGCTAAACAAAAAAAAGATGGGAAAAAAAAAAAGTTTATAGTTTGTTATAAAATTTTGCAAACAGGTAATTTTTCTCCTTCATTGATATGCGCTGATGAGGCGGCACAGGTAGGCTGCACTGGTGGGCACCGATAGGCACAGTTAAGGTGGCACTGGTAGGCGACACTGATGGGCGTGTACTCACTATTGTTGCCAGCAGTTTAGACATTAATGGCCGTGTTGTGTTATTTTGAGGAGACAGTAAATTTACACTGTTATACAAGCTGTACACTCACTACTTTACATTGTAGCAAAGTGTCATTTCTTCAGTGTCATGTGAAAAGATATAATAAAATATTTACATAAATGTGAGGGAGAAATAGATAGATATATCTCTATATCTATCTATCTCTCAATATCTCTATCTCTCAATATCTCTATCTCTCAATATCTCTATCTCTCAATATCTCTATCTCTCAATATCTCTATCTCTCAATATCTCTATCTCTCAATATCTCTATCTCTCAATATCTCTATCTCTCAATATCTCTATCTCTCAATATCTCTATCTCTCAATATCTCTATCGAACATCAAGGCTGTCATCTTGATCTATTCTTTACCACTTTGTGAAAGACAGACCCAAAACAAGCATGCAGCCCAGTAAAGTGTCAGAGAACCCCATCTGCACATGCTTTTTCTGGGGCAACAACTCCCCTCTGAACTTATATCTGGCACACCAAGATGGCAATTCCTAGATTTCTAAACCTGCAGAATGCTTTTAAAATGGATAATACATTTACCTTTGGAGTCTGCATTTGGGAACAGCCTATTCCAGGGAACCTTATTTTTATGAGGGAGGGAAAGCAAGTAGTTTCTAGCTTTCAAATTTATTATACAGTTTAGATCCTCTTGAGAAGGAGATCCAAGAATGCCTGTAAACATACAACATACATTAATATGAATCACACATTTCTAACCCTATACATTTTTAACAAAACACCTTTAGCATTGCCCTTACCCAGGATATGATTAAGCTGATCAAGATAATGCTTTCCTGGAAATATGGGCCTATTAGAAAGCATCTCTGCAAGAATGCAACCGACAGACCAGATATCAATTGATTTGGTATATCCCTATTAAAAGAGAAAATGAAATACGGTTAGGAAAACAATGTGTTTTATGTAGCGGTCTAAATAAAGCAAGCACCAAATTTGCTCAAACTGAAAAAAAAACCCCAGGTCATCTAAAACTCAGCAGTCAGTACCCAGCAGTGATTAAGGCTTGTAGAACAAAATGCATGGAAAGCATAGCGCCTTTATGGGGGGGTGGGTGAGAGCCGTCCCTGCCATGATAGGTCAGGGATTATTGCTAGCAGCTACAGCAGCCGCTAGTGATAATCGCAAGTGAACCCAGCAGGGTGGTTGTACCCAAGTTCATCGATCAACTTGGTGCATTCAACCTACCCACACACTGTTTGAATTTGAACAGTTTGTGGCGGCTTTGCCTATAGCTACAAATAAACTTCAATGATTTGTACCTAAAAGGTAAGCCTATAATAAGGCTTACCTATAGGTACTGTACATATCTCCTAAATGTGCACCATATAGGAGATATTTACTGTATTTACAGCCGATGAGATCAGCACATGCGCTCTGAAGGAACAGCCATCGTGCAGTTTCGTCAGAACCCTGTGCCGTGACCAGCAGCTCCTGTGTGCGGGAGTGACGTCACGTGGCGCCGGCCAGTCACACAGCCAAAGTCCGTGGACCCAGAAGGAAGATGGATGCGGCCTCCAGCGGTGACAAGGTATCGGTGGAGGGCTTCTTTTTTAGGTAAGTTTCACATAATGTGCTAGTATGCGATGCATACTAGCACATTAAGCCTTTACTTTGCAGGTCAGGGAAAAAAAATAAATAAAAATAAGACAGCGCTTTACTTCTTTAAGCCGGGTACACACTAACAGATAGCTCCATGCGAGGTTAGTTCAGCGATCTCTCCCGCTGAGCAATTGTGTTCAGACAGGTGGACGGCCGCCAGCCAGAACACTTCGATTAGCGCTACCTGCAATTGGCTGAGAACACTGATCGTAAGTCAGTCGGGCTGCTGATTTCTCAGCATGCACGTCCGAGAGGAGCTGGTCGAACGGACGACTTCCATCAGACAGACACAGCCCTTTTTTTTTTTTTCGGCCGTTGTCTCAACATTCAGCCCGTGTGTACCCGGCTTTACACTTCAAAAACAAGGGAGACTAATTGACAATGCATACGAGATAGGGACCTTAGATAGTAAGCTTCTTGAGGACAGGGACTGATACATGGGGTAAAGCACTGAGCAAATGGTTGGCTATATAAATAACAGGTATTTCACCTCATCATAACCCTTTATATGTCAGGGCTTAACAAATTAGCTTTGAATCTAAGAGACAGCAAAAAAAAAAAATAAGTTAGGAGGCGGTTTTTTTAACAAAGCTTACAGGTGGAGCAAACATGTTCCCAAAGGTGAATTTATCATTTAACCCTTTCACAACCAGAGTCGTTTTTGCACACGTTTAAAAAATCATTTTAGGCCTGAAGATTACATAAAACCCCCAAACATTTTCTGAAAGCAGAAACCCTAGAAAATAAAATGGTGGTAGTTCCAATTTAGTATGTCACTCGATATTGCCACAAAATTTCAGAAAAAAAAAACCACACACATTAAGTTAATTTTGGGGGGCACAAAAATACAATAAATCACCCGATTTTTTGGTAAAATATAAAAGCCGAGGTTGCACTGATGATATAGATAGCCAACATGTCAAACCTTAAATTTGTGCGCACCCGTGAAATGGCGACAAACTTCAGTACCCTATATTTTCCATAGGTAACACTTTAAAAGCCCCCACTGAGCCCTCCACGAGGGTAATGGTGACACTGGACATTGAAAAGGAGCTTGATTCGGTGGCATGGCCTTTTATGTCCACAGTCCTAGAGGTTATGGGTTTTGGAATAGTATTCTGCAGATGGATTGATATTTTATATAAGGACCCAGCGGCGCAGATTAAACTTGGTGGTGCTCTGTCGGCGCCCTTTTCTGTTGGAAGAGGTACGAGGCAAGGTTGTCCACTGTCACCGGCCCTTTTTGCCTTGGTGATGGAGCCACTTGCCTCAGCTCTCAGACAGGGTTAGGGGCATACAGGTGGGATCCATACATGAGAAAGTTGCTTTATACGCAGTTGATCTTATCCTTTTCTTGAGTGACCCTGCCCAGTCCCTTTGAGAGACGTTGACCATTCTTTCTAATTTCACTAGCTGTTCGGGGCTTCTACCTGCCTTTTTCTATGCTCTCAGACATGCACCTGTCTGGAACCCCAAAAAGGTATTTCGCCTGATAAACACCATTTTATTATCTTTTCTCTGGGGATCCGGTCAGCCGAGATTTAAGCTGACGGTTATGCAGAGACCTTGAGGGGGAGGCTTGGCTTGCCCTGACCTTCATTCCTATTTCGTGGGGGCTATGTTATCCCACGCCCACAACTGGCTGGTCTCTGAAGAGTCCAACTCAGCAGTGGTCCTGGAAGCAGCATGTTTGGGGTCTTATGAGGCGCTACGGAACCTACTTTACCAGGGCCCTAGATCTCCCTTACCTCTTACAATAGCAATAAAAGCGGTCATACGGGCGTGGTCAGTGGCAAATTCACTACGCCCCATAACTTCTGGACACATTTCCCCCTATAGCCCTCTTTGGTTTAAACCGCAATTGCCAGAATTCGGGTCCATTCCCGACCCTGGGGTATGGGCATGCAAGGGCATCAAATATATAAATCAAATTTGTATTGAGGGCAGAATTCAGACTTTGAAAGGTTTTTTGTTTTTCTTTTTCTATCTTTTTATTAGTGTGCAGTTGTAATGACCGAGCCTGGGTATGCCCAATAGGCCATGTTTTGTATTTACCTTGAAATTACAATAAAAACTACTTAAAAAAAAAAAGTATGCAGATCAGAGAGAAATTATGTCAGAGGGCCAAGCTACTATTTTCAGAATGGAAAGGGGGGGGGGGGACGACAAACATGCAACTAAATCCAGAGTAGGGTTTAACAACAAATGGGTCAAAGAGAAAAACATATGTCAGGCCGGAGCCTTCTCCTGGATTCTTGTCGCAATCAGGCACAGGAAGCAGTTTTTCTTGGTTGTCGTGGAGTAGTATTTGGCATCCATTATTAATGTGAAGCTACCCATAATATTGTATGTTCCGATACTCTGCCTATATAATATGCACAAAGTTCCAGTAGGTAAGAGATGACCAAACCTCATACATTACCAGCCAATGCCTGAACATACCTCATTACTAAGAAATTTCTTGTTCATGATCCCAGGAGAAATTCTGCATGCTCTTTAGATTATACCAACACAACTACATACAAGGTACATTCTTAGTTGCTTATGACAACAGGGGGCACAGAGGCAGTACCACCCAAAAGCCAATCAAGCACTAGAAGTATACATGGGACATTGTGAAGGACCTGTGAAAAAGATATGAGAGGTGCGTTTCTTGTGCAAAAATCTCACTTAACCTTTTAACTGCAGCTACCATGTTTAGAGGACTTGCGAATTGAATGCAGACGAACGAGCTATTGACAATATTTACAATTTCACTGACAAGGGTTGCCTCCAAAGCTTGTAATGGAAGTAAATAAACCACCATAAAAGTTACTGACCTAGCAAGCTGCGAGCACTTCTCTTCCACCATACCAGTCACAGAGGCAACAGTAAAAAGTAATAAATACCTTCACTGGTCAAATCATGATGTCAAAATACATGGCAATGTTAATTTGGTCAAAAAACACATGGCACTGCAAATGATTTTCGATTAAAGCCATCTCCAGTCAACAGTATTCCTTCTAGCTTTTACTAGAATGAGGAAATGTTAGAATTTGCAAGCTCTTCTGTTTCCGTCTCTGACTTCATTGGGGGGGAATTTCTCCTCACCCAAGCCCTGAGAGACTAGAATGAGAAATTACAAAAAAGTTGTCACCAGGACACTTGTTTCTGCTTGCCTTTTTGGGCACTGTTCAGTTTAGGTGGGCTTTGAAAGCTGTCAAATCACAGCATATTATATATAACCATCTACCTTGGAATTTAACATGATCTCCGGTGCCCGGTACCAGCGAGTTGCAACATACTCTGTCAGGAAACCAGTGTGATCATGGTCTGGGTCTGCAACACGTGCCAATCCAAAATCACAGATCTGTGTGGAAACAAAACGCGTTAGAAGGCAGCATAATGTACAAGTATAACCAAAGATAATTTTAGAAAACAGTAACGCGACGTGTAATATAATAATAATATATAATATACACACACACTTTCCTTTAGCTTTAAGGTTAACTGTATATAGACTTATATTCCCACTATCCAAAACAAAAAAAAAAAGTTTGGGCAAAAAAAAAAAACAGTCCAAGGACTGGATGAAAAACAGGATTTTTTGTTCCTAAAATGCAAGATCCCTTTCTGAATCACTGACACACACAGCTCTTCTGATTCTTGACCATGGGGTTTATGTCTGAAGACGCAGGTGATGCTTGCTTTGGTCCCAAACACCGCCTCCACCCAGGAGATGAACTCCAGCACCACTGAAAGCATGTCTAGGGGAACAAAGGACCATTCCTCCTCCATAAGGGGATCAGGAGGGAACAAATGCAAGCAAGACTCCATATGGCCAACCCACTCAGGCAAGGCATCGCTAAAAATTAGGACACCCCTCCCCAGGAAAACTGCAGCACAAAGGGGAGGTACCCCAGGATGGGCTCACCACCACCTGACCATCAGGGGAGCGCTGTGGGTGCTGACATGGATGCCACCTGTGGATGAGGTCAGGGAGTATACTGTGTATTGCTGCTGTGCCAACAGTGCCTCCGAAAGCACACCCCCAGTCCCAGGGAGTTCCTCTGTTTCCAGCCTAAGAGGGAGATCAGTGGCAAGATTTTTGCTGCCATGAGCTTACAAGAAAATGGCTACCATGCACTTCCCCGTCCAGCTGCTATACAAGTCACGGGAGATCACTGGTAAGATGGCCGCTGCCATGCGGCTACATGAAAATGGCCGTCATGCACTTCCGCAGCTAGCGCCCATACAAGTCATGGGAAGGTCCGCCACTAAATGGCCAACGGATCACCAGGAAAACTGCTGCCTGCCACAGTATAACACATGGCAGCTGCAATGTGGTCTCCCAGACCCCCAAAGAGGACACCCACCATGCAGAACCTGCAGGAACTGAGAACGCCCCCCTCACCCACCAGGGACTGGAAGGTAGGAGGGAAGGGAGCCTGGACAGGAGGAAATACCAGAGGCCAGGGGAGAGGAATGCAGTCAGCCAGGGTAACATTAACACAAACTCCAGCACCTGGTCACCAGTGTTAATTTTGGTAGCAAATTTTGATTTAGTCTTCGTACTAAAATGGCATTTTAGTTTTAGTCCCATTTTAGTCTTCTGCAAGTGTTTTAGTCGACTAAAACTCATTTTAGTCGTCTAAAATCTAATGGGTGTAATTAAATTGTAATGCATTAGTTAACATTTCTCTACAATTTCCAAACTCATTATATACTGCTGGAGTGAAGAATCTAATATGTTATTTATGGTATTGAGGTATGAACATGCACTACAGACCAGGGTTAACTTTTGAAGTCAAATTTCAATTTAGTTTTAAGTCTTAGTCTTGACTAAAATGGCATTTTAGTTTTAGTCCCATTTTAGTCTTTTGGCTAAAATGCCATTTAAGTTTTAGTCGTATTTTAGTCGACTAAAATAGTACTCATTTAGTCGACTAAAATGTTTTAGGTCGACAACATTAACACTGCTGATCACTTGTGTCCCAGTCCAGGATGTGGTGGTCACAGCCAAGCCAGCACATAAAGGTCTGCATGCGCTCGTTGACCAGACTGAGCTGACCACTGGATCTAGATTATCCAGTCCATCCTTGAGACGTTGAATATCTTCGCAGGAAAAAAATCCATGATAAAAAAAAAAAAAGCAGAGAGCGAGTTTATACTAGCTAAGACTGTCCCTAGCAGGTGCGGTGTTCTTTTTCTGCCTATTGGCCTACTCCTGTAGGTGGCGCTTTAAATGCTATGGTCAAGAATCAGAAGAGTTGTCCGTCAATGAACGAGAAATCATGCACTCTTAAATTATCTTATATAAGCAGCTGAAATATTCTAACGTTCTCTGAAGTGAAACTCCACAATTGGAGGGAGAGTCTCCATAAGTGCTACAACTGATATATGGTATAGCAAGCACATGAGTGGCAAAAGCCACATTCAGAATTCTTTTACCAGGGAAAACCATAACTTAATACTTTCAGTTAGAGTAGAACTGCATACCTTCAGATCACAAGTAGTGTTTAGCAGCAAGTTTGATGGTTTAAGATCACGATGTAAAACATTGGCTGAATGAATGTACTTCAGCCCTCTCAGGATTTGGTAGAGGAAATAACAGATGTGGTCATTGCTAAGGTGTTGGGTCTTTAGGAGCTTGTACAGATCGGTCTCCATAAGGTCCTGAACAATGTATCTGAATGCATATTTATGTTAAGGCAAATAAAAATAAAAAATTATATACATATATACATTTGAGAAACCAAGCTTTATTTGTTCATGTAGCACCTTCACACCTTTTGTGGTCCCTTTAGTAATTACTGTAAAAATTATTTAAAGCACCACTAGTGGCCTACAAGAACAAGGTCTTCTGCAAAATGTCAGAGCTTGCAAAAAAGCACATTTCCTATCCACAGTTGAAAACCCTTACCCAGAATAAGACTAACCTTTGCTCACCCCTTTTCCCCTAATCCCCCAACAGATTGAAAATCACCTGTGTAAATGAAGTTTACCTAAAGCCATGGTCACATGAATTTAGTTCCTGCAGGATCCTTTGAGTGTCCCGGTTACTGTCTGCATGTCACTTCTGCCTGGAATGTGGCTTTAAAGAGCCAGTTACCTTCAGCAAAAATTTCAATATTCCTTCTTAAATTATATTTGTACGGGCTTAGTCGTGAACCTTATTTAGGTTTTCTTTGAGACCTTTGTGCTTGTGAGACAAAGCCAAAATAAAGAAGCATTTATAAAAAAAAAAACTTTCATGGTAAGCCAGAACACCCAATATAGCATATAACATTTTAATTCTCACTGAAAATTTCTGTTACAGTTTAATGTGAGAATATTCTTCTCTGGCGATAACTGAGCTTCTAGGGGGAAGTGGAACACAAGCATAATTTGGGAAATGAAAAGATTGCTTTTCAACATTTGTATTGCTTTTCTGTACCAATCACAAGAAAATCTCTTCAATGGAGACAGCTAGCAGTTAACAGGAGTAAACTGTCCAAAATGGCCAAATCGGGTGTTCATTCTCTGCATTCATGTTCCACAATTTTGCATTTCATTTTCTTCAGCAAAACATACCCCCACCCTTTGGGAAACCATAGAAGCTAATGACTTTGCAGAGCAGGACCAAAGATGCAGCATCAGTGTCCCAACTACATAGCCAGAGTGCTCTGTGCATTTTCCTGGACATTAGTCCAATGATAAAGAAGTTTAGAGGCTTGTAACAAGTCATCCCAACTAAAGGACAAGACTCCAGACACTCAATGAAAGAGGGACCTTTTAGGGGACTCTACCCCTTCGGATAGTTCGGCAGATTAAGGTTACCATAAGGCTAGGACAGAGGGCTACATCAGTGAATGCAATTGTTTAGATTTCAGTGCTGACACAATATGAACAATTACTCGGTCATGCAACACTGTACTTAAATCTTATATATTAATGGAGACAGATAGAGTTCTCTTTGGTGGCATTTAAACACCACTGAAAAAACAAATGGGTGTAATATATATTTTTATATAAAATATATATATATAATTCATTTCTGATTTTGTACGTTTGCCCACTGACAAAGAAATAATCAGTCTAATTTTAATAATAATAACGTGTGGCGCTAATAAAATGCTAAGCAAGTAATAGTGATCTCTGTCAAAGAGTATTCAAAACTTAGAGTGTATAACCATAGAGTGAATGTTACAACATCTCAAAGGATATATGAAGGTAAAGTCTAATTTTAATGGTAGGTTCATTTTAACAGTGAGACAGAACAAAAATATCCAGAAAAACACATTTAAAAAAAGTTATAAAACGGATTTGTATTTTAGTGCATGAAATTAGTAATTGACCGCTTCGCAAAACGCCCCCAAAGCATAATGTTTCCACCTACATGTTTGATGGTGGGGATGGTGTTCTTGGGGTCATAGGCAGTATTCCTCATCCTCCAAACACGTGTTGAGTTGATGCCAAAGAGCTTGATTTTGGTCTCATCTGACCACAACACTTTCACCCAGTTCTCCTCTTAATCATTCAGATGTTCAGTAGCAAACTTCTAATGGGCCAGTACATGTGCCTTCTTGAGCAGGGGGACCTGGCGGGCACTGCAGGATTTCAGTCCTTCACAGCGTAGTGTGTTACCAATTGTTTTCTTGGTGACAGCTGCTTTAAGATCATTGACAAGATTCTCCCGTGTAGGCTGGGCTGATTCCTCACCATTCTAATGATCATTGAAAGTCCACGAGGTGAGATCTTGCATGGAGCCCCAGACCAGAGGAGATTGACAGTCATTTTGTGTTTCTTCCATTTGCAAATAATCGCACCGTCACCCTCTCACCAAGCTGCTTGGCAATGGTCTTATAGCCCATTCCAGCCTTGTGTAGGTCTACAATCTTGTCCCTGACATCCTTGGTCAGCTTTTTGGTCTTGTCCACAGTGGAGAGATTGGAATCTGATTGATTGCTTCTGTGGACAGGTATCTTTTATACAGGTAACAAGCTGAAATTAGGAGTACTCCCTTTAAGAGAGTGCTCCTAATCTCAGCTAGTTACCTGTATAGAAGACACCTGGGAGCCAGAAATATTGCTGATTGATAAGGGATCAAATACTTATTTCACTCAAAATTCAAATCAATTTATAACTTTTTTGAAATGTGTTTTTCTGGATATTTTTGTTATTCTGTCACTCTGTTAAAATAACCTACCAATAAAATTATAGACTGATCATTTCTTTATCAGTGGGCAAACCTACAAAACCAGCAGGGGGGATCAAATACGCGTGTGTGTGTGTGTGTGTTCGTACACACACACACACACACATACACATAGTGCCTTGCAAAAGTATTCACCCCCTTGGCATTTTTGTGTTTAGTTGCCTCACAACCTGGAATCAACATGGATTGTTTGAGGATTTGCATCATTTCATTTACAGAACATGCCCACAACAAATAGGACAAAATAACAGAAAAAGTCAATGTGCATAACTAGTCACTAAAGTCAATAGTGTACAGCCACCTTTTGCAGCTATCACAGCTCAAAGTTGCTTTGGATAAGTGTATGAGCTTGCCACATTTTACCATAGGGATTTTTACCCATTCCTCCTTGCAAAACTGCTCCAGCTCCTTCAAGTTGGATGGTTTGTGCATGTGAACAACAATCTTTAAGTCTGACCACAGATTTTCTATTGGATTGAGGTCTGGGTTTGACTAGGCCATTACAATATATTTACATGTATCCCCTTAAACTACTCAAGTGTTGCTTTAGCAGTGTGTTTGGGATCATTGTCCTGCTGGAAGGTGAACCTCCATCCTAGCCTCAAATCACACACAGAGTGGTACAGGTTTTGCTCAAGAATATCCCTCTATTTAGCACCATCCATCTTTCCCTCAACTCTACCCAGTTTCCTAGTCCCGACTGCTGAAAAACATCCCCACAGCATGATGCTGCCACCACCATGTTTCACTTTGGGGATGGTGTTCTTTGGGTGATGTGATGTGTTGGGTTTGCGCCAGACATAGCGTTTTCTTAGATGGCCAAAAAGTTCAAATTTCAGTCTCATCAGACCAGAGCACCTTCTTCCATACATTTTGGGAGTCTCCCACATGCCTTTTCGCAAACTCAAAACGTGCCATTTTGTTTATTGCTGAAAGTAATGGCTTTCTTCTGGCCACTCTGCCATAAAGCCCAACTCTATGGAGAGTATGGCTTATTGTCATCTTATTACAGATACTCCAGTCTCTGAGGTGGAACTCTGCAGCTCCTCCAGGGTTACCTTAGGTCTCTGTGCTGCCTCTCTGAATAATGCCCTCCTTGCCCTGTCCGTGAGTTCTGGTATCTTTTGGTGGCAGTCTCTTGGCAGGTTTGCGGTTGTGCCATGTTCTTTCCATTTGGTTATGCCAGATTTGATGGTGCTCATAGAGATCAAAGAGTTGGATATTATTTTTTATAACCTAACCCTGACTTGTACTTCTCAACATTGTCCTTTGCTTCTTTGGAGGGCTCCTTGGTCTTCATGGCAGTGTTTGGTTAGTGGTGCCTCTTGCTTAGGTATTGCAGCCTCTGGGGCCTTTCAAAAAGGTGTGTATATGTAATGACAGATGACACTTAGATTGCACACAGGTGTACATAATTTCACTAATTAGGTGACTTCTGAAGGCAATTGGTTGCACCAGAGCTTTTTATGGGCTTCATAACAAAGGGGGTGAATACATATGCACATGCCAATTATCAGTTTTTTATTTCTGAAAAATAGTTATGTATATATTTTCTAATTTTACTTCACCAACTAAGACTATTGCGCTCTGAACCACCACATACAATTCAGATTTAAAAAAATATTGAACTAAAAGGTTGAGTAAATACTACACCACGCTATAAATATGATCTCATCAAAAATAAAATTATAAAAAAGGTATTGATGAAGTGCAAGTAGATAATAAAAAATAAGGGAGTGGAAACTCAAATGCACAGTAGATATTTAGTGCTCATGTGAAAAGTTGTTAAGGAGTCGGATGAGGGCAGGGTGGGGCGAAATGGGGATTGTGGGGCGAGAGTTGGGATGAAAATAGCTGTGATCGCTGGGAACACAGGGGGTTAAGAATGCAGGATTCAGGGCACAGTACATGCAGAGTCGGTGCAGGGTTCAGGGCACAGTACATGCAGAGTATAGGGTTCAGTGCTCCTCCACCACTCCTTTCCACTGCATTCGTATCCACAAAGTTCCCCCATCCACCCCTCCTCAGTTCTGACTTGTGTTCACACCTCCTCTACTGCCTTTTATCTTCTCACCCCTCCCTTAAAAGCTACATCCTGCACATGCCTTTACGTTTTACTAATGTACCCAGCCAGCTCTAGCAGACATTCCCCATTGCAAGCACTGCCTCTCTGCAGCCAGATCATCCGGAGGCGTCAGCATCAGGGTCAGAGAAAGTGCAGCATACCTCCTGCCCCTGACAGTACTACCAGGAGTGCCAACATCTCCTTTGTCACTGCTCTCAGGGAGACAAGCTTTCAAAAAGCCCTGGTCCTAGTACAGATTTAGCTGACAGACTGGGACTGGTGGGTCCACAGGTCTGAGGTCACTTCCATTATCGGTTTAGGGCATGATAGCATTTTCGCAAGTACCGATACTCACAAAAATGCCTAGTATCTGCACCAATACTAGTATCCATGCAACCCTAACATACACACACACCTACAATACATCTGGAAAGTATTCACAGCGCTTCACTTTCTACATTTTGTTGTTACAGCCTTATTTCAAAATGGATTAAATCCATTATTGTCCTAAAAATTCCACACACAAAACCCCATAATGACAACATGAAAAGTTTGAAATCTTTGCAAAATTAGTCAAAAAAAAAAAATTACATGTACATAGGTATTTAAATCCTTTGCCATGACTCTCAAAATTGAGCTTAGGTGCATCCTGTTTCCACTGATCATCCGTGAGATGTTTCTTCAACTTGGAGTCCACCTGTGGTGACTACAGTTCATTGGACATGATTTGGAAAAGCACACACCTGTGTACATAAGGTCCCACAGTTAACAGTGCATGTTAGAGCACAAACCAAGCCATGAAGTCCAAGGAATTGTCTGTAGAACTCCGACACAGGATTATATTGAGGTACAGAAAAATTTCTGCAGCATTGAAGGCCTCAATGAGCACAGTGCCCTCCATCTTTAAATGGAAGAAGTTTCGAACCACCAGGACTCATCCTAATTGAGCGATCGGGGGGTGGGGGGTTGGCCTTAGTCAAGAAGGTGACCAAGAACCCGATGACACGGCTCCAGCATTTCTCTGCAGAGAGGAAGAGAAGAGAACCTTCCAGAAGAACCACCATCTCTGCAGCACTCCACCAACCAGGCCTGTATGGTAGAGTGGCCAGGCAGAAGACACTCCTCTGTAAAAGGCAAGACAGCCCGCCTGGAGTTTAGCAAAGAAGACACCAGAGGGACTCTCAGACCATGAGAAACAAAATTCTCTGGTCTGATGAAACAAGGCTTGAACTCTTTGGCCTGAGTGGCAAGCTTCATGTCTGGAGGAAACCAAGCACCGCTCATCACCTGGCCAATACCATTCCTAGTGAAGCACTTCCCGGTGGTGGCAGCATCATGCTGTGGGGATGTTTTTAGCGGCAGAGGAACTGGGAGACTAGTCAGGTTTGAGGAAAAGATAAATGTAACGATGTACAGAAACCTCCTCGCTGAAAACCTGCTCCAGAGCACTCTGGACCTCAGACTGGGGCGAAGGTTCATCTTCCAACAGGCCAATGACTGAGCATCTCTGGAGAGATCTGAAAATGCCTGTGCAGTGACACTACTTATCCAACCTGATGGAGTTTGAGAGATCCTGCAACGAAGAATGGAGAGACTGCCCAAAAATAGGTATGCCAAGCGTGAAGCATCATACTCAAAAGATTTGAGGCTGTAATTGGTGTCAAAGGTGCTTCCACAAAAGAATTCAGCAAAGGCTGTGAGTACTTATGTAGAAGTGATTTTTTTTTTATAAATTTGATTTTAAAACAAACTTCTTTCACGTTGTCATGATGGGGTATGGTTTGTAGAATTTTGAGAAAAATGGTGAATTGAATCCATTTTTGAATAAGGCTGTACCATAACAAAATGTGGAAAAAGTGAAGGGCTATGAATACTTTCTGGATGCACTGCATGCACCCCAAACTCGCTCATCCATGTCTTTATAGACCTGGTTTGTGCACTGGTGCGCAGTCATGTTGGAACAGGAAGGGGCCATTCCCAAACTGTTCCCACAAAGTTGGGAGCACAAAATTGTACAAAATGTCTTGGTATGCTGATGCCTTAAGAGTTCACTTCACTGCAACTAAGGGGCCAAGACATGGATGAACGAGTTTGGGGTGGAGTAATTTGACTGTCTTGACCACAACCCAATAGAACACCTGTGGGATGAGTTGGAGCAGCGCCAGGCCTTCTAGTTCAACATCAGTGCCTGACCTCACAAATGCGCTTCTGGAAGAATGGTCAAACATTCCCATAGACACACTCCTAAACCTTGTGGACAGGCCTCCCAGAAGTGTTGAAGCTGTTATAGCGGCAAAGGGTGGGCCAACTCAATATTGAACCCTAAGGACTAAGACTGGGATGTCATTAAAAGTTCATGTGCGTGTAAAGGCAGGCGTCAAATACTTTTGGATAAAAATTATATATGCATACACACTCTAGCTATCTATATATACACACAGGGAGGGGAAAAAGTATTTGCTGATTTTGTACGTTTGCTCACTGACAAAGAAATGATCAGTCTATAATTTTAATGGCAGGTATATTTTATCAAACAGAATAACAAAAATATCTGGAAAAACACATGTCAAAAAAGTCATACATTTGCATTTTAACGAGTGAAATAAGTATTCGATGCCCTATCAGCAAGATTTCTAGCTTCTGTCTTCTATACAGGCAACGAGCTGAGATTAGGAGCACTCTTAAAAAGTGAGTGCTCCTAATCTCAGCTTGTTACTGTATAAATGACACCTGTCCACAGAAGCAATCAGATTCCAATCTCTCCATGGCCAAGATTAAAGAGCTGTCCAAGGATGTCAGGGACAAGATTGTAGACCTACACAAGGCTGGAATGGGCTACAAGACCATTGCCAAGCAGCTTGGTGAGAGGGTAACAGTTAGGTGCGATTATTCGCAAATGGAAGAAGCAAAATAACTGTCAATATCCCATGGTCTGGGGCTCCATGCAAGAGATCACCTTGTGGAGTTTCAAAGATCATGAGAATGAGGAATCAGCCCAGAACTACACAGGAGAATCTTGTCAATGATCTCAAGGCAGCTGGGACCATAGTCACCAGGAAAACAATTGTTAACACACTATCCCATGAAGGATTGAAATCCTGCAGCACCAGCTAGGTCCCCTCTGCTCAAGAAAGCACATGTACAGGCCCGTCTGAATATTGCAAATGAACATCTGAATGATTCAGAGGAGAACTGGGAGAAAGTGTTGTGGTCAGACGAGACCAAAATCAAGCTCTTTGGCATCAACTCAACGCACAGTGTTTGGGAGGAGGAATGCGGCCTATGACCCCAAGAGCACCATCCCCACCATCAAACATGGAGGTGGAAACGTTATGCTTTGGGGACAGGACAACTTCACTGCATCAATGGGACAACTGTCGGGGCCAAGTACCGTCAAGTCTTGGGTAAGAACCTCCTTCCCTCAGTCAGGGTATTGAAAATGCATGACAATGACCCAATACACATGGCCAAGGCAACAAAGGAGTGGCTAAAAAAGAAACGCATTAAGGTCCTGGAGTGGCTCAGCCAGTCTCCAGAGCTCAAAGAGGAAGTAAAGTCTTCCTCTTTAAATGGTACCTAGAGTTAAGCCTAGAATAAGGCTTCAGTGTAGGTACTGTAAATATCTCCTAAACTTGAACCGTTTGAGATAATTATTGTATACGCTGCCGCCATCGGCGCATGCGCACTGAAGGAACGGCCTGCTTGTGCTGCTTTTTCAGGGCCTGTGCCGTGACTGGCAGCTCCAGCCAATCATAGCACCAGAGCCCGCGAACCCGGAAGCAACGCTGCGAAATGTCGGCCCTGTCAGCAGTGTGCCAGTTCGGATCCAGGGCATCGGTCTAAAGTAAGTATTTTATGAGCTAGTATGCGACGCATACTAGCTCAGTATGCCATTGTCTTACAGGGTTTTTCTTTTTGGGGAGGTTTACAACCTCCTAAATCCCATGGAAAATATGTGGAGGGAGCTGAAAGTTTGAGTTAGTAAACATCAGCCTCGAAAACGTAATGACTTAGAGAGGATTTACAAAGAGTGGGACAAAACCCCTCCTGAGATGTATGCAAACCTGGCGGCCAACTACAAGAAATGTATTACCTCTGTGCTTGCCAACAAGGTTTTTGCCACCAAGTACAAAGGCAGGTTTTGCCAATGGGGTCAAATACTTTTTTCACTCATTAAAATGCAAATCAATTTATAACTTTTTTGAAATGGGTTTTTCTGGATTTTTTTGTTCAAATCAGCAAGGGATCAAATACTTTACCCTCAACTGTATCTATCTGAAAACTGATAATCCTAATGTTCTCAGTTCTTGAGACCCTAAAATACCTTGTACTGTCTACTTTCCAAAAGGTCCCAGTACTGCTGTCTGCTCACATAAATATATATAGTAAATGGTGTTGCGCTGTTAAAGGTAAATGATCAGACAAAAAGCAAAAAAGTGCTGAATGTCAACTAAGCAATATACATTAAAAAGGAATCCAACAGTGAAAACGTCAATAAAGTGCTAAAGGTAGCAGTGTGCATGTGACAAGTATACAAAAAAAAACAAAAAAACAAATGAAGTAACAGTGTTAAACGGTAAAACAAAGGAAAATCAGGTGCTGGATTCCCTCTCCAGCCAGGTGTAGCACATAAAAACTTGACTTCTTTTGTGCAAAGTGACTTGTCCTCTTCTCAGTATAGGATGGCCTCTTACCTTCCAGCAGTAATATATACATACACATAAAAAAAAATATATATATATATATATATATATATATATATATATATATACACATATACACACACACACATATATACACACACACATATATACACACACATTATATATATATATATATATATATATATATATATATATATATATACACATACACACACATATACACACACACACATATATACACTGGTACTGTATGCGTAATATATATATATATATATATATATATATATATATATATATATATATATATATATATATATATATATATACATATACATATATACACACACACATATACATACTGGAGATAGGAGTTCACAGTGCAGACTAATAACAGAGTGATGGCAAATAGCTGCTTCTTTAGAGCCGTAATAGACAAGGTGTCCCTCTCCAGATGGATATATATATTTTGATATATGCCTGCCTGTCCCAACGTGCATCGCCGCGTTCATCCCCTGATGAAGGCATGTGGCGATGCGCGTTTGGACAGACAGGCACCAGAAGTGACGTCAGCGTACAAGCTTGCCGCTCGTGGTGTATTGATTTTGATATGTATAGGGATGTGAGTATTTTAGCTGTCTTGATAATAAAATATTGCATCTAAATACTACACTATCCAGAATCCCCCCCCCCTTCTTTCTTCCTCTATATTGTACATACATCTATCTTTCTACTGCTATATACATCTATCTTTCTACTGCTATATCTATCTTTCTACTGCTATATCTATCTTTCTATTGCTATATCTATCGCTATATCTATCTTTCTATTGCTATATCTATCTTTCTATTGCTATATCTATCTTTCTATTGCTATATCTATCTTTCTATTGCTATATCTATCTTTCTATTGCTATATCTATCTTTCTATTGCTATATCTATCTCATCTCAATATCTCATCCCATTGTTTTTAGCAGGTTAGTGGGCATAGGGGAGAATGGAGGGGGTGGGCTGTCATTTACCACTGTCTATAGTCACATGTGCTGCTCAGAAATGATAGGGAGGAAATGCTCAAGATAGAAAATACACTGAAAACTGAGCACGTGCATTAGTTTCCAACGCTGCTCTGAAAAAAACCCAGTTGCAGTAGGGACATGGACAGGAGAAGGAGACAAACAGCCAAATCAACCAGGATTTTTGCAGAATTTAAAAAATGAATTCTATGGTGACTAAGAACAGCATTTATTAAGTTTTTAATGATGTGGGTTTATAGGTACTTTAAGGGTTTCAAAGGGGCATAGGGCATAAATTATGCAATTTCCTAACCTCTTATTTTTTGGAGGCTCTAGAGCACCAGGACAGTGGAAACACCCACATTTTGACCACATTTTAAAGAGTAAACACCAAGATTTTTGATTTTCTTTTATAAGAGGAATAGTGAGCCTTTTTGAGAATTCATTTTTTGCCACAAGTTTTTGTTCTCAGTTTTATAAGATATTTTCACACACACAAAAATGGACATACGTAGAGTTATACCCAAAAACACATTCTGCCACTCCGATCAAGTGTGGGGCTAGCACATTGCATCTTTATGCATCACAAAAATAAACCATTTGTACCGAAAACAGTGTACTGCAAGCCAAAAAAGCCTAGACTACATGGCTGCCCCCAGGAATGCCATGTTCACAGGGCAGGTTAAACAAAGGGGTGAACAAGAGAGTTCCTGTGGTTCCAATAGTGCCGATGTCTTTCAGAAATTTAGTCAGTGGGATATGCAGATGGGTCAGTTCAGATGGCAGGCAGAGACATGGTCAACAAACAAGCAAAGGATCGGTCCAGACAGCAGGCAGAAACATAGTCAATAAACAGGCTAGGATCAGCGCAGGCGGTAGGCTGAGGCAAAACTGCACTGGTGTGGAGGAGATCAGGAACACTGTTGCTGGCTGCACTGCCTGTGATGACAGCACTTATGTGTTGGAGATCAGGGACATGGTTGATAGCTGCACTGGCACGGCTAGTGAACATGAACATTGTTGCTGGCTGCGCTGGTCTGGTGATCGGGGACAAAGACTGTCTGGTCACACTGTCTGCATTTCGGTGTCTCGCACCTGCAGAGATCAGCGAGTGCAGCAGCTGTGTGTTTTCAGCAGCTGCATCCCAACAAAGCGCAATGCAACTACCTGTGCATACCCCATGTGGGTAAACACAGCCCTCACACAGGGTACGCATTGATACGCCCTGTGTGAAGGAGGCCTTATGGCAGAACTTGAATTTGTGTGGTGATGATCGAGGACACTGACTGGTCATACTATTAAGCCTAATTCACATGGGTTCTATCAATGCGTACCCCGTGCGAGGTCCAAGTCTACCTGCCCGCTATCTGCATCTCAGCTGGGGATAATTCAACCTCTCTAGCTGTCCTGGTTACCATGGTCGAGAGAGAAATTGGGTCACAAACAGGAGGTGAAGGTAAATCCTTGAATGAGAAGATCTATTCCAGTGACAACTTGGAGGATTTTCCCTAAGTTTGGACAGATTTACCCAGAAGTGAAGGGAAATCTTCCCAAAGGGGCACACACCAAAAAAAATTAAAAACTTTTATGATTAAATGATTTTCTTGACATGCATTAACCACTTCGACCAGCCTCGTTTTGGATTTTAGGCGTTTACATGTTTAAAACAGTTTTTTTTGCTAGAAAATTACTTAGAACCCCCAAACAATATATATAGTTTTTTTTTTTTTTTTAACACCCTAGAGAATAAAATGGTGGTCATTGCAATACTTTTTTCACACCGTATTTGCGCAGCGGTCTTACAAGCGCACTTTTTTTGGAAAAAATCACCTTTGAAAAAAAAAAAAGACAGTAAAGTTAACCCAATTTTTTTTATATTATGAACGATAATGTTACACTAAGTAAATTGATACCCAACATGTCACGCTTCAGAATTGCGCCCGCTAGTGGAATGGCGTCAAACTTTTACCCTCAAAAATCTCCATAGGCGACGTATAAAAAAATTCTACAGGTTGCATGTTTTTGCGTTACAGAGGAGGTCTAGGGCTAGAATTATTGTTCTCGCTCCAACGATCGTGGCAATACCTCACATGTGTGGTTTGACCACCGTTTTCATATGCGGGCGCTACTTACGTATGCGTTCGCTTCTGCGCACAAGCTCGTCGGGATGGGGCATTTAAAAAAATTTTTTTTTTTCCTTATTTTGATTTTATTTTTACACTTTTTTAAAAAAAAAAAAATATTTGGGTCACTTTTATTCCTATTACAAGGAATGTAAACATTCCTTGTAATAGAAAAAAGCATGACAGGTCCTCCTAAATATGAGATCTGGGGTCAAAAAGTCCTCAGATCTCATATTTGGACTTAAATGCAATTAAAAAAAAAAAAAAAAAAAAAAAAGTCATTTGAAAAAATGACATTGAAAAAACATGGCTTTAAGAGGTATGGGCGGAAGTGACGTTTCGACGTCGCTTCCGCCCTGCAGTGTCATGGAGACGAGTGGGGGCCATCTTCCCCTCGTCTCCATGCACAGCTAGGGAACAGACGCGATCGCCTCCACCACTGGCTCCGGTAAGTGGCGGAGGGCACCGGATCGCGGCGGGAGGGGGCCCTCTCCCGCCACCGATAAAAGTGAATCCGCCACAGAGACCACTTTTATCTTGTAGCCGGCCAAAAACGGGGATACCGGGGTTATGGCAACTAGCTGTTGCCATAACAACGATATCCATCCTCAAAAAAGGGACGTACATAGGCGTGTGGCGGTCGGCAAGTGGTTAAGGGACACAGGATGAAGTATTTAGGTACACTGGGTTATGCTGCTGCCTTCAGGAGAATTGACACTAGCAAAAAGCTACAACAGCAGCCCATTATCACCCTGCCAATCCCAGCCTGCCTTCATTTTGTAACAAGCAATAGTAATGGTAGCTATGAAGACAGCACATGGAACTTTTTCCCTTAATGTACAGCAAGAAAACGATTTTACAGGAAGACAAAAATCCTATTTTCTGAAATCATATACTAAAAAGGGGCGCAGGATGAAATTGGAATCGCCAAATGCAGGTTAACTAAGGTGTGGGCAACAGAGCAACAAAAGTCTATTAAGCCCAAAATATCAAACAGTTTAACAGACCCTTCTGAAGAACCTTATGACTGAAGCCAGCATCACATCAGAACTGAATGGCCACTTAAAACGTAAGTGCCAACAAAAGACCAGGCGGCGGTCTGGCACATCTGGTAAACCGATAATCGGCTGAAAAGACCAAAAAGCATTAACTGATCAGGTAGAGAGTACTTTGAAAGGAAGAGGTGGAACATAGCCCTTGTGGTCAGTCTTTGACAAGGAGTCCTAAAATCTGTCAATAGTGGAACAAGCAGCAAAATTGTCCCTTACAGGGACCTTTAGGAATGATAAAAACATTTAACTGTGAAAAGGAGCTGTAGCCAAAAGGAAAACTCAAACTGTGTGTACCACAGCCAGATAGAAAGCAGGACAAGAGATGGTGGAACAATGCCCTGGTTAAAGTGGTTATAAACCCCCCAAAAATAAAACAAAAACCCTGTAAGACAAAAGGCAAAAAAAAACCAACAAAAAACAAAATACAAACAAAAACCCACGTTTGACACAAAAGGTGAAAACCAGATTTTTTAGCTATGGTTAAGAAAAAGGATACACATCTTTCATTTGCTCGATAGTTGGAGCTCGGATAATATCATTTATTCCAATAATATTTTCATGCTTGAAGCGCAACAAAATTTTGATCTCTCTCAGTGTTCTCTGGCAGTATGTTTGATGTTCAAAAGGGCTGATTTTCTTGATAGCAACTCGAACTTTGTTCACGTTGTCATATGCAGAACTAGAAAGAAAAAAAAAAAAGGGAACGATTGAATTTGTTAGGTTTTAATTCTAAATTACTGAAGATAACATTAAAAAACGGTCACCTACCATTGTATACATTAAGGCAAAGAGCATGGAGCAAAGGAAGTTAACTACTGCAACCAGAATCCATCTTTATGCCAGTTCAAATTTCACTGGCTGCTTTGGGGTATTAGGCCCCTTTCACACGAGGCGGGCTCCGTTTCTACGGAGCCCGCCTCTGTCCGCCGGCTCAGCGGGAGATCTGTCCGTTGATCTCCGCTGAGCCGGCGGATGACAGGTCCCTCTCTGCTCACTGAGCGGGGAGGGGCTTGTCAGGCGCCGCTGCCGCCTATGGAGGGATCGGACGAAAACGGACAGCGTGTCCGTTTTCGTCAGATCTCACCCGATCCGATAGCGACGGATCTGGACGTAGAGCCATACGTCTGCTTTTAGCGGATCGGACGGGGTCGGATGTCAGCGGACATGTCTCCGCTGACATCCGACGCTCCATAGGCTAACATGGATCGCCCGTTCAGGTCCGCCGTCAAAACTGACAGGCGGACCTGAACGGTCTGATCGTGTGAAAGGGGCCTTACACTTAACAGAACCTTATTGGTCATGGCTCTTTACACTTCGATGACTACTACAAATTTGTATTCTTTAACCATCTTTTTAAAAACCATATTTAAAAACAAACAAACCCAAGTTGAACCTTTAAATATATAAAATAGACAAAAAAGTAAAAAAAAGTGGTATCATTTTGCCATTTGCTTTGGTTTCAGTTTTCTGTTTCTGTCTGCGCCGAGCAGACTGCCTTCTTGCCGACTTGAAGTGTCAAAACCCCACTAATTGTTCATTGTGTTCCTATTCAGACAACATACCAAAAAAAAAAAAAAAATACCAGCTTCTAAACCTTTAGGAGTAATTCACACCAGTCATTGAATTACAATACAGTGCCTGGTGTGGACGGGCGGGAGATCGCGTTGCACCCTACAGACATTGCATTAAATTCAACAGTGGGCCACAAGGTGCGAGGTGGTGAATTGCCTTGCACTGCTCTGGACCACTGCGCACACCATTCACACACCACCGCAATGCAGTAGTGTAAACCGGGCACACAGGAGACAAGGCATTGCCATACAGTGGGACGGCACTGAATAGCTTCCTGCTGTGGCATGAATGAACCCTTAATTTTTTGTCAAATCAAGAGTGTTCAAATCCAGTACAAATCATACATACAATACACCTCCACAGGCTGGTTATGAAACACAGCTTATGTCACACATCACCCACTCTTCGAACCACTTGAAGACAAAGCCCTTTGACACTTTGTTTACATGAAAAACATTTTTTTTTTTTTTTTTTTGCAAGAAAACTACTTTGAACCCCCAAACATTTTTTTTTTTCTTAAAGCAAAGGCCCTACAGATTAAAATGGTGGGTGTTGCATTTTTTTTTTTTTCCCCACACAGTATTTGCGCAGCGATTTTTGGGAAAAAAAAAAAACACTAATTTTAATGCACTGAAACACTATATTGCCCAAATGTTTGATGAAATAAAAAAGATCTTAGGCCGAGTACATGGATACCAAACTCGACATGCTTTAAAATTGCGCACAAACATGCAGCGGCGACAAACTATATACATTTTTAAAAGCCTTTAAAAGCCTTTACAGGTTACCACTTTAAATTTACAGAGGTGGTCTACTGCTAAAATTACTGCCCTTGATCTGACCTTTACGGTGATACCTAACATGCATGGTGCAATTGCTGTTTACATACGACGCCAGACCGACTATTGTGTTTGCCTTTGCGTGAGAGCAGGGGCGCTTTCTACAGACACATCTTTTGGGGGCTCGTTGGGTAGGGGTACTGGGGAGGATATACGGAAAATGCCTCTCATGCAGCCCGCTTACTGCATTTGGATTGGGAAGGTGAGGTGGAGCACCGTCTGGAAACAGAAGGGCTCTGACGATCTCTTCCTGGAATTTAAGGATCCAGTCCGTCCTGAAGCTTTGTATAGCACATGAGCGTTCAGCAAAGTCAATTAAAATATACAGACACTTTTTAGTACCAGCATCTGGCCTTACGGGCAACTAGGTACGGCGCTAACAACTGGTCGTTGAGGTCCACCCCTCCCATATTTTGGTTATAGTCGTGGACACAAAGGGGTTTCTCCACAACACCAGTCGCCATGGGAATTTGGACCGTCATGTCTGCGTGAAGGGAGGACAGAACGAAAACATTCTTATTATCCCTCCACTTCACAGCGAGCAAATTATTACACTTCAAGCAGGCTCTCTCCCCCAGCCTAAGATAGGAATCTACAAGCCTCTGGGGTAAGCCCCGGCGATTAGATCGCACGGTGCCACATGCACCAATCTGATGATCAAACAAGTGACTAAAAAGTGTCACGCTCGTGTAATAATTGTCCACATACAAATTGTACCCCTATACATCTTGACCCCGTATCTTGCTGGGAAGATACTGTTTGAAAGACAAGCGGACAGAAAATTTAATCAGGGACTCATCAATGCAGACAACTTGATCGGGAGTAAACAAGGCTGCAAAACATTGGTTGAAGTGGTTTACAAGGGGCCGAATTTTGTAGAGCCGATCGGTCATCAACCCTGTCCTCAGGGCCCACTAACAGGCCAGGTTTGCAAGAAAACTGAAATACATCACAGGTGTTATCATTTGGTTCTCAGTGATTGCAGAATTCTAGTCTGAATCTGCCTAAGGCAATGCATAAAACCTGGCCTGTTAGTGGGCCCTGAGGACAGGGTTGATGACCACTGGCATACAGGGTCTCCACGAGGACGACAGAGTTCATTGTCAAAGTGCATGAACCGCAAGATCTGCCGGTATCGTGCCCTGGTCAAGGAGGCGGAGAACATGGGCGTATAGTAAACTGGGTCAGTGGACCAATATGACCACAACTCACTCTTTTTAGTTAAGCCCATGAGGAGGGATAGGCCCAGAAAGGTCTTAAATTCAGAAACCGTAATTGGTTTTCAATCTCTGGCAAGGGAGGACAACTGGGGATTAGCAGGGCCCTCTGATTTCTACTGTATCAAAGTGTATTGTATTTGTACTGTCTACCCTCAAGTTGTAAAAGCGCTACGTAAACCCTGTATAATAATAATAATAATAATAATAAAATAATAATAATAATAATAATAATAAGCGATGAATTGACCAGCATACAAATTACTTTGGTCCACAATAGATCTATAGAGAAGATTGTAGAGAGGGAGACATAGCTCTCTCAAGGGGATAATGGGATTTTGAAGGGAGAAAATGTATTTATTTGAACGTGAACAACACCGACAATGGTTAATATAAAATATATAAATTTTATTGAAGAGAAAAAAAAAAAAAAAAAAAAAAAAAAAAAAAAGCACACAGATAAAAGACAATACAGTCAAAATACATATTGTGACCTTAAATTATAGCTTGGTGTATGAAATAAATTTACGTAGGTATGCAGGAGCAGCCAACATGTTTCGCTTATCGCTTCATCAGGGCACTACATGCATTACTGATTTCATCTAGATTACATAGAATACGAAACATACCATTAGTATAGTGAAACATATACTATCAATTCAAGGCCAACAAGATTATTCAGATAAATTACACTTGTATAGAAGGAATGTTACAAATGCTCACCTGGTCTAATAAAAGAAAGCGAACCACTAAACCGCACCACTGCACAGCCATTCACCCATTAAAAGACCACTTGGGGCCGATTTCCCGTGGATGTCAGGTCCAGTCGGGTTAAGCCGGTAGGGAAATTGGACCGTGTTTAAATTGCTGAGAAAGATGATGGTCTGACAGTTTCAAAACAAATTTATGCAAGTAAAAACTTATATAATAAAGAACTACAGAAATGATCATAAGATTGACATGTGTAAACAGTATATTATTGGCATCTGTATAAACAGCAGCATATAGTGCAACATGCCATAAAGGGATTCTAATAAGAATTTTACAAATACCATCTTAAGTTTATCAATAATAGATGTCTTAATTTTGTATATATTATTCTTATTTAATATCTTAAGTTTGTAAGTAATTATTTTAATTTTGATTAAATGATTACATAAATGTAATCAATATAATTACATTTGTTTAATTAACCACTATCAGATAGATATGAAGTAAATAAGGTATAGAATGTCCACTCAACTTGCTAGGGCTGGCTGCTTACAGGTAAAAAGAGGACAGGTCGATTGATTAATTCATAGACCATTCAAGCAGTGCAGGTGAAACACCAAACACAACACTGGATGGCAATGGCCGCCCAGCTGGCAAACGGACAGCAATAGAGAAGACCCACAGTTAGGAGACGACCCCTTACCTTGTAGATGATATAGAGTATATCCTGTGGAGGTAGTTAGGCAGCGATGTGGAAGTTGCCACAATGCTCTGACATCAAGATACGTGTGTCGGCAAGAAGCCCACGCCGCCATCTTAAGTATACACGGTCCCACCGGAAGTGAAGGGTCGAGTACGACCCCTGACATCACTTCCGGTCTGGGCGTCCCTGCAGGTGAGCATGCGCACCAGCGCCATCAATCACACACTGAGGCGTGGGTGAGATGTGAGGGCGGAAGGGGAAGCTCTGTCCTTATGTGCAGGGACTATCGAATTTCCCTACCAATGGCAGATTGTTTCAAGGTGGCCAACCTTGGGACAGTCTGCCATTGGTAGGGAAATTCGGTGTGACCTCATTTGGGACCGGTTCGTGTGCGCACCTGCAGAGACGCTCAGAACGGAAGTGATGTCAGAGGTCGTACTCGACCCTTCACTTCCGGTGGGACCATGTATACTTTAGATGACGGAGTCGGCTTTTTGCCGACACGCGCATCTTGATGTCAAAGCGTTGTGGCAACTTCCACACCGCTGCCCAACTACCTCCACAGGATATACTCCATCTATATCATCTAGGGGTCGTCTCCCGACTGTGGGTCTTCTCTATTGCTGTCCGTTTGCCGGATGGGTGGCCATTGCCATCGAGTGTTGTGTTTGGTGTTTCACCTGCACTGCTTGAATGGTCTATGTATTTATCGACCTGTCCTCTTTTTACCTGTAAGCAGCCAGCCTTAGCAAGTTGAGTGGACACTCTATACCTTATTTACTTCATATCTGATAGTGGTTAATCAAATTATATTGATTAAATAAATTTAATCATGACAAATAATAATATATATTAAATTAAGATATTACTTACAAACTTAATTTTGTATATATTATTCTTATATAATATCTTAAGACACCTATTATTTATAAACTTAAGATGGCATTTGTAAAATTCTTATTAGAATCCCTTTATGGGATGTTGCACCAAGCACTATATGCTGCTGTTTATACAGATGCCAAAAATATACATGGTGTTTACACATATGTCAATCTTATGATCATTTCTGAAGTTAATTATAGAAGTTTTTACTTACATAAAATTTGTCTTTAAACTGTCAGACCATCATCTTTCTCAGCAATTCAAACACGGTCCAATTTCCCTACCAGCTTAACCCGACTGGACCTGACACCTTAGTGGTTCACTTTCTTTTATTAGACCAAGTGTGCATTTGTAACATTCCTTCTATACAAGTGTAATTTTTCTGAATAATCTTGTTGAAGTTTTGAATTGACGACAGGATATGTATCACTATACAAATGGTATGTTTCATATTCTATGTAATCTAGATGAAATCAGTAATGCATGTAGTGCCCTGATGAAGCGATAAGCGAAACATGTTAGGTGCTCCTGCATACCTACGTAAATTGATTTCATACACCAAGCTGTAATTTAAGGTCACAATATGTATTTTGACCGTATTGTCTTATCTGTTTTTTTCAATAAAATATATATTTTATATTAACCATTGTCGGTGTTGCTCACGTTCAAATAGATACATTTTATCTCTTCAAAATCCCATTATCCCCTTGAGAGAGCTATGTCTCCCTCTACAATCTTATTATAACTAGGGGCTGGGAGTAATGTTCTGTTTCTGGAAACTGTTAACTGTATATGTATATGTATATAATAGATCTATAGAGATCTTCGTGAAAAACCGCGAATAAAATTCAAGTGACGTAAAATCAACTGTTTCCACCTGAATTCTGGGTTGGCCAGTGAATGGGGGAAGTACGGGTGCTGCAAAAGTGGTGGGCTCCCAATTAGGATTGGTAAATTCTGCAGGAAGGACACTATGGGCATGACGGGCCTGTCTTTGTCTTCTTGGTGGCAGCGGGCACTACTTGTGCTTGCTACCTCGACAGCTTGAACTGCACTTAAGGGACTCGTGCTGGATCTACGACCAGGGTGTACTAGGCCGCTGGTGCTTGCCAGTTCACCAGAAGGATGAGCGGCACTAGTACTTCTCTGCTCCATACGAGAGGCCTGCGGTTCTTGCACCTCAACAGCAGCAGCAGATCAGGGTCTGGTACGTCTGACCTTGGCAGGGACCACAACTCCGTCGTCAGAGCCATCTGTCACGGAGCCACTGTGGTCTACAGGATCGTATTCCGAGCCTGAATCTGACAGATGAGCGACTTCCTCTTCACCATCTGTCATGCTCAGAAACGTGTAGGCCTCTTCACTAGTTTACCTTCGATTTGCCATTTTGGGCTCTAAATTTACTGGTACACTAGTGAGACTCACAGGGAAAAAGAGCTCCTAGGCTGTCAGCAACTGTATTGAATGCTACCAAAAAAAAACTGCTAGCGATCGCAGGGATCAGGCCTGACTCTGCGAAAGCTGCAGTTATGTGTTTAGTGCTTTGTAAGTGAGTGATCGATCGATACTGCACTTGGGTGGGCTGGGCGGAAGGGCAAAATGCAGGTGCTAGCAGGTATCTGGACTGATCCCGCTGACACTGCGTTTTTGGGAAACCTAAACTGCTGGGGACGCTAGTATAGATCTGATATCGATCCGTTCAGACACTATAGCACTAAGGGAGGCGTATGCTGCGTGCAAGGGTGTTATATTAGTGCCAGTAGCGCTGACGCTGCCTGGGGCGACGCAGACCCTAACTGACCCTAAAACATAACTAATACCTGCCGGGCGATCAGGGGGTTAAACCTTTATTGGGTAACGGCGGGGGTCCTGACGCTATAAAACTAACCAGCGTCACCCATAACACTTACATTGATCACTGGTGACAAGGGGTGAAAGGGTTAACTAGGGGGCAATCAGGGGGTTAAAACAGTTAGTATATGGGGGTGCCCCACACTATAAAAACCTGACGGTGAACCTAAAATAACTAACAGGCTAACTAGCGTCACTAATGCGGCAATCAGAAAAAAGATCGCTTAGTGACACTGGCGACAGGGGGTGAAAGAGTTAACTGGGGGGCGATCAAGGGGTTAAACCTTTATTAGGGGGGTACCCTAGAACTAAAGGGGCCTATCACTAACTGCCTTAACACTTAAGTCACAAAATGACACCAATGCAGTGATCAGTAAAAAAATGAAAACTGCTATTGGTGTCACTGTGACAGGGGGGGGTGATTTATGTGTCTACGTGTACTGGTGTTAGTGTGCTGTTGGTGTAACTCACTCTGATGTCTTCTCTCCATGGGCGCTGGAACGAAAAGGCTTTACGAGGAGAGATGACATCACTTTCTCTGCTTCTGTTTACAGTTTCAGAAGCAGAGGAAGCTTCTCATTCATCAGGAGGATCATGACGGATCGCTCCTAGAACGATGCCGACCACCTCGGGCACTGGTCTTTTTGACCCCCAGATCTTATATTTAAGAGGTTCTGTCATTCTTTTTTTCTATTACAAGGGATGTTTACATTCCTTGTAATAGGAATAAAAAGTGACAATTTTATTTATTTTTTTAAAAACAAACAGTGTAAAAATAAAAAGGTAAAATAAATTTTTTTAAAAAGCGCTCGCGTGCAGAAGTGAACGCATACGTGAGAAGCGCCCGCATATGAAAACAGTGTTTAAACCACACATGTGAGGTATCGCTGCGATCCACAGAGCGAGAGCAATAATTCTAGCCCTAGACCTCCTCTAACTCACAACATGCAACCTGTAGAATTTTTTAAACGTCACCTATGGAGATTAAGGGTAAAAGTTTGTCGCCATTCCAGGACTCCGGCGCAATTTTGAAGCGTGACATGTTGGGTATCAATTTACTCAGAGTAACATTGTCTTTCACAATATAAAAAAATTGGGCTAACTTTACTGTTGTCTTATTTTTTAATCCAAAAAAAAAGTGTATTTTTTCCAAACACCTCTAGGGTGTTAGGGAAAAAAAAAAAAAAAAAAAAAAAAAAAGTATAATATTTAGGGGTTCTAAGTAATTTTCTAACAAAAAAAAACAAAAAAAAACCTGTTTTTAACTTGTAAACAAATCTCAGAAAGAGGCTTGGCCCTTAAGTGGTTAAGAACGTTTGTTTTATTTTCTAATTGTTGGTGGGGTCAAATCAACGTTCTTCTCTACCACAGTGATGGGAAAATTTGAATGAGCAGAACAGAAAATTCTTGGTCAAAGGAATGTATGTATATAATTTATGTATGTGGTTTTTGTTTAGAAATTACATTCATTTTAAAACAATGTTAAACGCAAGTGAAATTTTCAAATGACATTCTTTCGTTCAGCGAATGTACAAAGATTTTTCGTATGAATATTCTTGTCCGATAATCGATACGTGTATGGCCAGCATGGAGCTCGGTTCACACCTATGCAGTTTGATTTTGATCCATTTCTACACTGCTTTACATGTGCGATTTTGCTGCAATTTGCGTCTTACATTTTTTAGGCTTTTTTTGGCCAATTTGTGGTTGGGCAGATTTAAAAAAATGCAAATTGCTGCAAAAAACACACTGCATGCTTTTCTGCAGCTTCTCCATTGAAGTCTATTGAACCAAAAAAAGCATTTTTTTTTTCATTGAAAAAGTCCTTGGCCCTTTCCAAATACATAGAACGTGTCCCATAGTTTCTGCAAAAAGCACCAAAAAACGCATAGGTGTGAACTGGGCCTAAGACGTTTAGTAGCAGCAGCATGCTTTTTTTGTATCACCTGTCATATTGGGGTTAAAAAAAAAAAAAAAAAAACTTAAATTTGGAGGGGGGGGGGGGAGGGGGGGGCGGCGAATTGGGTGACTGGGAGCAGGACCTGCAACATGTTTCAAAAGGTGAGCTTAGCCTTTAACCACTTTCTGCCCGCCGTATTCAGAATGATGGCCGGGAAGTGGTTCTGTTATCCTGACTGGGCATCATATGACGTCCAGCAGGATAACATGCCAGCACTCACCCGTGAGGGCGTGCAGCGTAGAGTGTCAGTCTGACACCCCCCATCTCCGATCGTGATAAGAAGCCTCTGTCAGAGGCTTCTTACCACGTGATCAGCTGTGACCAATCACAGCTGATCAGAGTGAACCAGGAAGTGAACCAGAGGAACATTGATCATCAGCACAGCCCCCTCAGATGTGCAAATAAGCTACCAATCAGTGCCCAGCATTCCCCCAATAAAAAAAGCCTTCAAGCGCCCACCACAGTGCCAATCAGAGCCCAGCAGTAACACCTGTCAGTGCCACCTCATCAGTGCCCAATTCTACTCATCAGTGCCACCTCATCAGTGAAGGGGGAAAACAAAATTTTATGACAAACTAAAATTTATTTTTCAAAAATTCTGGTCTTTGGTTTATCAAACACCAGAGATGATCGGATACCACCAAAAGAAAGCTCTATTTGTGGGAAGAAAATGATAAATATTGTTTGGGTACAGTGTAACATGACCGCGAAATTGTCAAAGTGTGACAGTGCTGAAAGATGAAAATTGTCCTGGGCAGGAAGGGGCGAAAGTGCCTGGTATTAAGTGGGTAAACGTTTGAAAAACATTTCCAAAACAATATATAGTTAGGAAAAAAAAAAAATAAAATAATTTTAGTGTACACAAAAAAATATATAAGACCCCTTTCACATCGAGGGCGTTTTGCAGGCTTTCACACCGGAGCGCTGCGCTGGCAGGACGTCAGGAAAAGTCCTGCCAGCAGCTTCATTGGAGCGGTGTGTTTACCGCTCCTCTACCGCTGCTCCCCATTGAAATCAATGCGGCAGCGCTGGGATACCGCCGGCAAAACGCCGCTATTGCGGCCGGTTTTAACCCTTTCTCGGCCACTAGCAGGGGGCAAAAGCTCCCCGCTAGCGGAAGAAATGTGCCGCTAATCAGACGGTAAAACGCCGCTAAAAATAGCAACGTTTTACCACCGACGCTATGGGCGGCCCGGTGTGAAAGGGCTCTGAGAGATTACATTGTTTTGGAAAAAAATAGCTAACAAGTTTGGTCTCAGAATTACGTGCACCTGCAAAAATGCAAACAAAACTCAAAATGTTATATTGACGAAGCTTAATAAACCTCTACAACAGCTTGACAAACCCCATGCACCAGGTCGCCAAGAAGTTTTGTCCTGGTGCTTGGGGTGCCACCCATATTCTCCCCAGACGACACACGATCGCCGGTGACACTCTTCTCCCATTCTAGTAGATTGGGAAGTGACGCCGCACGGTCCCCAGCCATCAAAGCATGTAAATGCAGGGTGGATAAAAATCTATGATGATTTTTATATATAAAACAAAAAAAGAAGTTGGATTTAAAATCAGATTTTGGATTTAAAATCAGATTTTTTTTTTTTTTATGAAAATTTTTTTTTTAATAAAATGCTTTTGGAGTAAAAATCTATCTAAAGATAATGCATCTTAAATAGAAAATGAATTTAGTTTATTCAGCATGAAATAGAGCTTAGTTATGTACCAGGTGGCTGCATATTCTGCAATAATTACATGTTTGGTAAACTCATTCATTGAATCCAAGCTCTGCAAGCTGAGATAACATGCACTGCATTGATGCATTCACACAATTTCCCAGTAACAAGATGAAAGTTCAGGAATATTCCTTTATCCTATTGTTTTACAAATTTACACTACAAACTGTACAATTGTATCGCAAACAAAAAACAAAGTGAGGTGGTACTTTGGGTGTGGCTCGGTGGGGTTGAAATAAAAATCCATACCATATTAAAAATGTAGGGGGAAAAAAAAAAAAAAAAAAAAAAAAAAACACTTTATTCACCATCCATGGCTGGAAACCTTAAAAACAATTTACAATTTGACAGACTACAGTTTTACTGTTTCTTTTGGTTCAGAGTGTGCAGATCCTGGTAGAGAATTTCGGAAATATGGACTACGTGTTTCACGGGTGACCCCGCTTCATCAGGGCCTTTAAAACAGCACCAAAAATATATGTATAAGTATTACAATATTAAACAGTGAAGAAATACAGTACCAACAACATTTACAGAATACTCTTTAGTGAGCAACAACATTGCAAATACAGTATATGAGAAATAATTTTATATGTTATAAAAGTAACGTAATATTATAGGGCATTCTGTAAACGCTGTTGGTACTGTATTTCTTAACCACTCTTTAATAGAGTAATAGCTGGGTGCCTGTCAAAACAGGGTACCATACACCCCCCCCCCCCCCCCCCAAAAAAAAATTACATTCCAAATGTGGCATGTCAGGGGGTCACCAGCACTTGGAAGTTCCATTTTTGGGTGGAACTTGGCATTAAAATCCACACCCCTGAAAAAAACTCTTAAGATAATCTGAAAATTCACAAGTTTATTTTTAGCCTTCATCTGACAGAACTAAGGCATTGGAATTCAGATATGTTAATTATAGTGCAGTAAATACTACAGTACTCTGAATAATAGAAATTAACTTGTCGTTTGGGATAAAGATTACTTGAAACTGCAAAGTGTAAATTAACCGCTGCTTACAACTAGTAGAAATTCAGACTTTGATTACCAGATTCATGGTGATTATAACTATATGTACTTACTGTACATACATTTGATCTTTATTTGAAGTATGTGCATAGCTAACTTTAACATAGAAATATTATTTTGCAAAGTCTAAATTTAAAAACTGGAAAAGTCACATACATAACACCACTATAAAACAGACTTCGAAAAAAAAAAAAAAGAAAGAAAATAAATAATTTTTGCAATTGCCCTAAAGACACAGGAGTCAGTTATTCAGAAAAATTATGTCATCCAAAAGCAGTCCAATTTAGGGGTGGGCAAAGAGACAAAAAACACTAAAGCAGCACACAAAACAATAGAACTGAGGGCAGTCTGTAGCACAACGTACTGCCCGAAGTACCTTATGGCCCATGCAGGCATCAGAAGAAGCGTGAACACCCACCAACTTAGGAAATGTTTGAATAGAAGACCAGGGGGCAGCTATGCAAATCTCACAAACCATTGCCTGTCAAAAAGTCCAAGATGAACTCACAGGTCTAGCAGAGGGAGCTTTAACAGTGTAGGGTGGAACCTGAACCACGAGACTAGGGGTCTTCAAATTTTTGAAATTTTTTTGTTTCCCCTTCTGAGGCTCCGTGACACAATCGCTGGGAGACCCACCGGGCCCGCTGGCACGCGCGCCTGCTATCCCTGGCTCTTAAAGGGGACGTACAGGTAAGCCCATTTGCCCACCATCGCCATTGTGCCGACGTATATCGGCGGTTGGCAACTGGTTAGGTGTTTTTTGTTTTTTTTTCTTTTATTAACTGATCCCTCCGTTTAGCCCCTTAACCCTTAAATTTACTATAATCAGTCTTACTCCTTATTCTCCTTCTCCATTGAATTATTTTCCTGCTGATTATTTTTGTTCACTTGGATTTTTATAAAACTTTGTTTGCTCTGATTAATACTTTTACACCTTTAATATTTACGTTTTTCACACTGGGAAAAAGCACACAATTTAAAAAGGGAGGAAAAAAAAAAGGGGTATTGTATTTGTAAATACCTGTTCAATGCTTTGTAAACAAAAAAGTTGCGGTAGGTAGTGTAAATTAGTATATCGAGTACAATTTTTTACATACAAAGAAATCAAAATAAATATGTTCAGAATTTAATTTAATTTATTATGTGTAATAAAATGGAATGATACGGAAAAAAAATATTTAACACATGAAGAAAGGGAGATGCAAAATGGCATGGAAAGCCAGGAACCCTGCTGAAATCTTTCAGTAATTAGAAAGCAATCCTGCCCATCAGTGTAAATTATCATTTGGTTCAGTCTCAACTGATTTCTTATAAAAAGGTGTCTCATTACCAAGGTGTCACACAAGAATCATCTCATGATGAGTAAAAGCAAATAGCTCTCTCAAGACCTTTGCCACCTTATTGTTGCAAAACATACTGATGGCATTGGTTACAGAAGAATTTCTAAACTTCTGAATGTTCCAGTGAGCACTGTGGGGGCCATAATTCAGAAGTGGAAATCATTTCACCATAAACCGGCCACGACCAGGTGCTCCTCACAAGATTTCTGACAGGAGGAGTGAGAATTATCAGAAGAGTTGTCCAAACGCCAACGACACCACTTGTGTAAAGCTTCAGAAAGACCTAGAATTAGGTACAATTGTTTCAAAGAAAACAATGCACTCAACCGCCATGACCTGTATGCATGCTCACTACGCAAGACTTAATTGCTGAAGAAAAAGCATGCTGAAGCTCATTTAGACAAGCCTGTGAAATACTGAGAATATAGTCTGGTCAGATGAGACCAAAATTGAACTCTTTGGATGCCATAATACACACCATGTTTGGAGGTCAAATGGCACTGCACATCACCCCAAAAACACCCCCATACCAACAGTGAAGTTTGGAGGTTGGATCGTGGTGTGGGGATCTTTTTCAGCATACAGTACTGCCTATGAAACTGCATATCATTGAAGGAAAGATGAATGAAAAAAATGTACCAAGACATGCCTGATAAGTCTACTGCAATCTACCAAGATGAAGAAGATAATCAAGGGTGAACATTTCAGCATGACAATGATCCCAAACACAAAGCCAAGGAAACTCTCAACTGGTTTCAAAGAAAGAAAATAAAGCTGCTAGAATGACCCACCCAATCACCTGACTTGAATGCAATAGAAAATCTACAGAAAGAACAATCCGAGTTCATAGAGGACCACAGAACCCTCCAAGATTTGAAGACTGTAGAAGAATGGACCAAAAAAGAAAAAAAAAAAAAAATCACACCCGAGCAATGCATGCGACTCATTTCTCCATACAGGAGGAGTCTTGAAGCCGTCATTACCAACAAAGGATTTTGTACAAAGTATTAAATACATTTCAGTTAGCGTGTTCAATACTTTTTCCCTGTGTCATTCCATTTTATTACACAACTTCATTTCTAAAAACGTATTTGTTTTGGTTTCATTGTATGTATGGATTGCATGGGTTGTTACTGACGGGTAGTGAAAATTTCAGGTCAATAGCACCTTTATGGCTCGTACACACAATCCGAAAATCGGACGACAGAACGTTCTTTTCTTGCATGCTAGTCGCATATCGAAAATGGAGGTTGCTAAAGTGACGAAAATTCCCGTACAACAGAATA
The DNA here is from genome assembly GCF_042186555.1 of Aquarana catesbeiana. Classification (NCBI taxonomy): domain Eukaryota; kingdom Metazoa; phylum Chordata; class Amphibia; order Anura; family Ranidae; genus Aquarana; species Aquarana catesbeiana. The sequence goes on from NC_133324.1 coordinate 277,968,838, forward strand.
AAATTTAAAAATCTGTGATGTCATGTGTTGTGGTGTATTTCTATTGTATTTTCGGACGACAGCTGTACTGATTAAACGAAAAACCTACATACGATCTGGTATCGTATGAGAAAAAATTGCATTTGTCTGATCAGATAATGTTGAATGAACTGTCGCGGTTGGCTCTTGAAAGCTCTGTACTAACGATCTGATTAACATACGATCGCTTCGAAAGTGGTATTTATCAGATTTTCGGATCGCGTGTACGGGCCATTTTAAATATCTTTACCTAGAAAAATGGTGATGTGTTCAACACTTATTTTACCTGACACACACACACGTGGGATATACAGCGTATTTTAAACTAGGAATTAGACATGAAGCTACATGGGGGGGGGGGGGGGGTGAATAAATCTTTTATATTAAAGTAGTACTAAAGGCTGAGACTTTTGCATAGATATATTTAAAATATAATGCACAATACTGGTGAAAAGTTAAAGTTATTAAAATAACGTAAAGTATTTGTAAACATTCATTTATTTATTTACTTGTCATACTTCCCCTCTCTGTACAAGGATTTTGCAGAGCAGACCCAATCGTCCTCTTCTGGGGTGGCCCACCTTTGCTTCTGGCTCCCCCTGCCTCCCAGAGTGCCCCTACAGCAAGCCTCAAAGTTCTCCTGCCCAAGAGTACATGTCGCATGAGGCATTGCTCCTCACACATACACTACTTAGGCACTTTACTGACATGTAGGAACTGTGTACTGAGCTGTATGTGCTGCACTGGGTTTCCCGATATGTAAACAAATATGTAATGTAGCCAACTAATCATGAACATAGTTGACAACTATTTTCATAATCCATTATGCAGATTAGTTGTTTCAGCACTAATATAATGATCACTGCTAGCAGTGTTTGCAGGACAGAAACCCGACAGGCTCGTTGTACTCAACTTCAGTATAAGCAGCCTGCCCATAGTTGGATCTAAATTTATGTAGTTCCTGTTGATGCTACCAAATTTCGATCAGTCTATGGCCGCCCTTAGCTGTTCCAACCTATTACTGTGGACTACAGAACACCTCCAATATGGAGAAAGGAGGGAGATGTTATGTACTCGATGGTGTTATGTAGTCCCTACGCTACGGAACATCTTTCAACTGCAGTGCTGTAATAGATTTACAGCAGTGGCAGTGAAAAGGATAGATAATGCAGAAAACTTGACTGGTAACCACTCAAAGTGGTCACTAGTCAAGTCTAAAGCTGCTCACAGATGGGCTCCCCCCCCCCCCCCCCCAATGAGAAAACAAATGGATTCCCGTCTACACAATTTAGCAGTGATGGTAACGCCTGAAAAGCGCCGTGTCACGGAACGTCCAACATTCTGCTTGAGTGCTTTCGTCAGTATATCACTTCTCCCAGTCTGGATACAGATATCAGAAATTCCAACCGCTCACAAGCACAAAACAAGGCGATACGTGTTTCACTGCTAACATGGACTGTTTATTTAGAATCAAAATTACAAGACTTTATATGCCGTTAGAGGAGGCTCCCCCCTCCTGCTCATATTAATCTAACAATACAACTGTAACCTAATTCAGAGATACTGGCCGACCCATCAGACTTTGACGAACTGCTTTTACAACCAGACCCACCAATACATGTAGTATCACTGTTGTATTCCCTACTACTGAACGAATATGCCCCTGACCTTCCAACATATACACAGAAATGGGAAGCGGAGCTGCAACACTCCATCTCCCCCACTGATTGGCAAAAAAGCTTTATCCTAACGCATAGGATTTCCCTGGCAACCAAGAACCAAGAAAAAGGGTTTAAATTATTAACGAGGTGGTACAGATGCCCAGTAGATATTAAAAAGTTTAACCCCTCTTTGACAGACGTGTGTTGGAGATGCCTGTCCTCTAGCGGGACAATGCTTCACATCTGGTGGGCTTGCCCTCCAATCTGGAAACTATGGCAAAAGGTCTTTGATCTTTACAGCAGGCTGATGGCGACATCAATCAAACCCACACCAGAGATAGCCCTATTATCTATACTCCCAGGCCCCCTCAAGTCGATTAAAAAAGATGTACTGCGCCACTTTCTGGCAGCAGTTAGGACAGTGATCCCCCGACATTGGAAAACGACAGATGTGCCTTCCTTGGGAGAATGGGTGGTTGAAGTGGACCAGATAAGAGATCTGGAGCGCCTGTTGGCGGAGGAAGTGGGAAAGGAGGAGCAGTTTACCGCCACCTGGACCTCATGGTCCATGTTTCGCTATTCTGATGAGTTTTCCCTTTGGGTCAGAGATACCCCACCCTTACCCGCCGATTAGCCATGCTGGAGTGCCTGGTGCCTCAGGTACCATCCCACACTTCTACTCACGTTCTTATTTCTGACTTTTTCTGTCTCCTCTTTGTTAAGTACTGAACCGAACACTCACATATATAGTTAAAGATCATATCTTTGGACTAGCTAAATGACTTGATTATCTAAAATAGGTGAATAAAAGACTTCTACAGCAGTCTAATTCGTTGAGAGGGAACCCTCAGATAACACCAACCCGCGAAACTACAAGGTTCATTATATGTTGGCCCCCACCCGTATATTATTCCTCTCTTAGAATAAAGATTTCAATATACAATATGATATACCAGTAGTTCACCGAAAGCTGTATGTTAAAATGATCACTCCTGTTTATACATGGGTAAAGTACACCTCACTATTCTATGTATACTATATGTGTTGCCAAACTGTAAAGAATGGTATTTTTCTGTTATATTCTTTGTGTTCTTACTTTTGAAAATAAACTAAGATTGAAAACAACTGTAACCTAATTAACATGAGCCAGTTTACTAAATCATTTACCCAGACTAGGTGACTATGTCTCCTAGCTCATTGACTATTCAATAAATAACCATAAACATCAACACAGGGTTAATTAGAACCAACAATGTGTGGAATACCCTTAGAACCTGTGGTAAGCCAGACTAGACTCATTTACATTAAACACATTATAGCAGACAGACAGGTAAGTGGAGTTGATATTAGCATCTCCTCACAGTATGTGTCCCAACAGTATGACTCAGTCACTATTGCCAATATGGCAAATACAGGGTCCCCAGAGTCTGTGTGTCCTGGGGGACAAGGACCCGAAGCCAAAGTAACAACACCTCAAGGGTACCCCAAATGCCAGGGCCCATAATCTGTAGGCAAGAGGCTCACATTCTGTCCTCTCCAAAAGCCTCTGTCTCGTCTAGGTCTGTCACACGCCGTTAACACCAACACCCCCTTTCCTTTCTCTGATCATAACCCCATCAGTTTCACTGTATCCTTGTCTCCAACTACCCATCCCTCCAAGCAGCAAAAGATTACTTGTAGGAACCTTTGCCACTGACCACCTATATGACATAATCTCTCTCTGTCTACAACAAGTCACTCATCACTGGATGCACTTGCTCCTCTAACCACACGCAGAATCAGGCCCCAACCGTTACAACCCTGGCAAACTGACAACACTAGAAAATGTCAAAATACACTGCCATGCTCTTGAATGACTGTGGCGTAAAACCAAATGCCTGCATGACTTCACCCTATATAAATCTGCCCTTCTAAAATACAATTCCTGCTCCATGCTGCCAAACAAGCCTACTTTGTCTCTTATTAATACTATGTCATCCAGTCCCCGTTGGCCCTTCTCAACCTTTAACTCTCTGCTTCGTCCCGCATCCCCTCTTACCCACTAGCTTACTCACTGCCCAAGAGATTGCCAATCATTTCAAAGACAAGATTGATGCAATTTGTTACATACCTTGCCTACCAGCACATTCAACACTCTCCTCTTTTGAATTGGCTACTACTGAAGAGGTTACAAAACTTCTCAGATGCCCACCTAACCAATTGTCCTTGGATCCTGTTCCCTCACAACTACTACGGTCACCCTCTTCTATCCTATGCTCCCTCACTGAAATCTACAATCTCTCCCTCTAGTGGCACCTTCCACTCCCATACTTAAAAAGCCCTCACTGGACCCCATCAACCTGAATTTAAGACCCATCTCATTACTCACATTGACCTCTAAAAACTTCAAGAACGCTTAGTCTACAACCGTCTTAGCTCCTACCTCCGTGAAAATAACCTTCTTGACCCCTTACAGTTTGGCTTTCGCTCACAGCACTCCATGGAAACTGCCCTACTAAAACTCACCAACTATTTACCAACTGCTAAAACCAACGACCACTACTCCATACTTCTATTACTTGACCTCTCTGAGGCCTTTGATACTGCTGACCACCCACTCCTTCTCAAACTCCATTCCCTTGGCCTCCAAGATTGCTCTATCCTGGTTCTCTGCTTACCCATCACAGCACTCCTTCAGTGTTACCTACAACTGTCTCCTCTTTTCCATTTCCCCAGTGGGGGTCCCCCAAGGCTCTGTTCTTGGACCCCTTCTCTTCAATATCTATACCTCCCCTTGGTCACTTGATAACCACCCATGGCTTCCAATTATACGCTGATGGCACCCAAATCTGTTCTCTCCTCACCTCACTCCTTCAGTCACCTCTCGCATTACTAACTTACATATCAGCATGGATGTCACACCACTTCCTTAAATCTAAAACTGAGCTATTAATATCCCCCCACCCCTGCCCCCCTCCACGACTTTTCCATCAAAATCAACAAGGCAACCATCAGCTGCTCCCCTGAAGCCAGGGTACAAGGTGTAATCCTAGACTCTGACTTGTCCTTTCAGCCTCAAATCCAAAAATTGTCAAAAGTCTGTAGACTTTACCTCCGTAACATCTCTAAAATTGGCCCCTTTTCAACAAATGAAACCACCAAGCTCCTAAAAGTTCACTTCCCTTGTTATCTCTCGCCTTGACTATTGCAATTCTCTTCTCATTGGCCTGCCACTCCATAGGCTACCCTCTTTTCAGTCTATCATGAATGCTATTGCCAGGCTTATCCACCTTACCCACCATTCAGCGTCTGCCAACCCTCTCCTCCAATCCCTACACTGGCTCCCAATCGCCCAGCGAATTAAATTCAAAATACTAACCACTACATACAAAGCCGTTCATAACTCTGCCCCGAGCTACATCACCAATCTTGTCTCCAAATATCACCCAAACAGTAATCTCCGCTCCTCCCAAGACCTCCCTACTCTCAAGCTCCCTCATCTCCTCCTCACATGCTAGTCTCCAGGATTACTCCAGAGCCTCTCCCATCCTCTGGAACTTGCTACCTCAACCTGTCCAGCTATCCCCTACTCATCTCTTCAGGAAAGCCTATCACGCAGTGCTCTCTTAATCCTCTTGTATTAGAACTGTATTGTCTCCCTTTTATATTGAAAAGCGATGCATAAACTGTTGGTGCTATATAAATCCTAAATAATAATAAATAGTTACAGCCACTGATCGAATGAAAATTTTCCAACATCCCAGTTAAAAATCCCTAACAAAACCCCACTTTACTATAGACACAGACAGTACGGCTCAGGAGCAAACCTGCATGAGAAAGCAAGGCTCGGGAGCAAGCCTGCACAAGTAACTAAACACTTTGCACACGGTGATGAAGTTGTCAATAAAAATCACCCAGTGAATATCCTCCACCTATAGAATTGAACGCTTACCAGAGGCAAGCTTTTTTACAGCTTGTAAGATTAAACACTCCTGGGGGGGACCTCACATCGATCTCCACAAGAGAGAAGCAGACAGGAACCCTCCGTGTATCCACGTATTCAATGGGGAAGACAGAGGCAAGCTTTGTACCAGCTAGTAAGATTAACCCCTCCTGGGGGGGACCTCACATCAATCTCCACAAGAGAGAGGCAGACAGGACCCTCCGTGTATCCAAGTGTTCAATGGGGAAGACTCCTGATCAAGACTGGAGTTGCGAGGTATCCCTTACCGCTTGTCGCCCCTGCCAGGTTCAGCCTCTCCTGGGTGGAAGTCCTTCCTGTACAGCCTCTTACTGGCTGGTACAAAGCTTGCCTCTGTCTTCCCCATTGAATACTTGGATACACGGAGGGTTCCTGTCTGCTTCTCTCTTGTGGAGATCGATGTGAGGTCCCCCCCAGGAGTGTTTAATCTTACAAGCTGTAACAAAGCTTGCCTCTGGTAAGCGTTCAATTCTATAGGTGGAGGATATTCACTGGGTGATTTTTAATGACAACTTCATCACCGTGTGCAAAGTGTTTAGTTCTTTAAGGATTTTTGTTTTGTTTTTTTTGGACTCAGTCACATATTTTATGCCAGATATCTATCAAAGATATGAGTTCGGGACTTTTTTCCTAACATTATCACTGAAGTTTAATTTTAATTTTTTGTGATTTTCATTATTTCACTTAGCTTAAACTATATAAATTATTCAAATTTGAGCGCGGTTATTTAGAATATATATTTCCTGTAATGCTATGTGTGTTTGCCTCACATTTATAACTGCTGCTTATCTAGGATTTATGCTTGTCAGAGCGCGGTAATTTTTTGTTTATTAAGCCTGCACAAGTGCCTACAGAGTGAAGAGCTTCCTATGGGGGCACTCACCAGAGGAGCAGCCAGGAGCGCCAGCAGGGGACCTGAGATGCAGAGGTTTAGGGCAGCGCCGTGCAATTCCATTTCACAGAGCAGATCAATATAAAAGTATTTTTTAGAAAATGCATTTACGATCACAGGGGTGAGAAAATGGTTTTAAAAAAAATTAATTGTCCAAGGGACTTAAATTGAAAAATGAATAAAAAAATATTTCCCAGGATGGAAAATATGAGGGGGTTGAGGTTTTATTAGGCAGAGGTGCTTTTGCAAATGAAAAGGGCTTTATGGCAACTTACACTTTTAATAGTTTTTATTCTTTGCTAGAAAATTTCTTAGAACCCCCAAACTTTTTTTTTTTTTTTTAAAGCAGAGGCAAAAAACGCAATACGCTTTTATATTTTTCCAAAACATTGGGTTATGTTACGTCGAGTAAATACCAAACAGGTCAAGCTTTACAATTGTGCACGTCCGTGCAAAGGAAAAAATGTAAATTTTACTATCCATAGTAGAGCTGCACGATTCCGGCCAAAATGAGAATCACGATTTTTTTGCTTAGAACAAAAAGATCACGATTCTCTCACGATTTTTGTAACGTAAAATCTTTCACATTATACAAAAAAAAAAAAAAATATATGGGCTAACTTTACTGGTTAGATTTTTTTTTTTTTTTTTTAATTCATTAAAGTAATTTTTTTCCCAAAAAAATTGCATTTGAAAGACCGCTGTGCAAATACAGTATGACATAAAATATTGCAACAACCACCATTTTATTCTCTAGGGTGCCTACTAAAAAAAAAATATATATGTTTGGGGTTCTAAGTTTTTTTTTTTTTTTTGTTAGAAAATTAAAGATTTTAACTTGAAACAAACAAATGTCAGAAAAAGGTTTAGTGTTTAAGTGGTTAAACTTTTTTCACTTACACACAAAGTCTATTCCATTTGACAAACTGTTACAATGTTTATACTTAAGTTCAACTGATAAAGAATGTTTTGTTTCTTGGCAGATTGCCCGGTTTTTCACTTCCTTTCTTTTGAGGGCTGTGGCTTCAGAAGAGCAAAGAGAATTCTTTGCATAGAAAGAATTGTGAAACACTTTAGTCAAGATCGCGATAACGATTCTTGATGATTTATCACGATAACGATTCTTGACGATTAATTGTGCAGCTCTAATCCATAGGGGACACTTTAAAAGCCTTTACAGGTTATCACTTTAGATTTACACAGGTGTGGTGCTAGAATTACTGCCCAGGATCTGACTTTTACAGTGATACATCACATGTGTGGGACGATCGCTGTTTGCGTGCAGGACTGACACATGCGTTTGCCTTTGAAAGTGAGCACGGGGATGCTTTAAATAAAAGTTAGTCGTCACTTTGTTTTTTTGGAATGTAAACATCCCTTCAGGCAGTAACTGGTACTCTTTATGAAGAGATTCGGGGTCAATAAGACCCCAGATCCCTCCTCTGCCCTTAAAAGGATTTGATCACACCAAGATTGGTGTAAAAATTTTAAAAAATGGCACCAGGGAACCCAGAAGTGATGTATGCGCATCGCTTCCATTTACTACATCAGGGGCAGACAGAGCGGATCCAGTCTTTGTCCACTCTATGATCAGCTGACAGAAGCGCCAACTAGTTAGGGACTCTCACTTCAACAAGAGCCAACAGTCGGCTCTAAACCCTGCTGCTTGCCTACAGCAGGGCTAAATATATAAAAAAAAAAAAAAAAAAAAAAAAGGAAGGAAGAAGCATGTTCGACCCGGCAACCAGAACTGACTGTATATCCCAGGTGTCAGGCAATAGGAATTGAACATCCCTGAATAATTTTAACTAGCAGACACTTGGTAAAGGTTTCTTTTATTAACCATAATATGGGATTTCGTATAGGTCTAGTAGTGGCACATGTACAAAGAGTTAGAATGGGCCAACGTGTACTTCATTCAACAGTAAACAAGCTAAACCATCTGTGGACAATATTTCTGCGAGCAAGAAAACTAGGCAACCAAGAAACTCACTCAGATGTAACTGCTCATTAACCACTTCAATACACAGCACTTACACCCCCCCTTCCTGTCCAGACCAAATTTTCAGCTTTCAGCGCTCACACTTCGAATGACAATTACCCAGTCAGGCAACACTGTACCCATATGAAATTTGTGTCCTTTTTTTAAATCACCGCTGTTTTTTTAATTTTTGTGTTATAAAAAAAAAGACTGTAAATTTTGTGAAAAAAATGCCTCTGTCATAAAATTTTGCAAATTAGTAATTTTTCTTCATAAATTTTGGCCAAAATGTATACTGCTACATATCTTTGGTAAAAATAACCCAAAAATTAGTGTATATTTAGTCTTTTTGAAAGTTAGAGAGTCTACAAACTATGGTGCCAATCACTGAAAATCTGATCACACCTGATGTACTGAAGGCCCATCTCATTTCTTGAGACACTAACAACTCAGGAAAGTACAAATACCCCCCAAATGACCCCTTTAGAAAGTACACATTCCAAGGTATTAAGTAGCATGGTGAGTTTTTTTAAGTTGTAACTTTTCCCACAATTCTTTGCAAAAAGAAGATTTATTTTTTTACAAAATTGTCATAACAGGTTATTGCTCTCACAGAGCATATAAAAAAATTACACCCCAAAATACATTCTAATAGTCTTCCTGAGTATGGCAATACCACGTGTGAGACTTTCACACAGCCTGGCCACATACAAAGGCCCAACATTGAAGTAGCGCCTTCAGGCATTCTACGAGCATAAATGACACATCTCATTTCTCAACCACCTATTACATTTTTGAAGGCCCTGGAGCAACAGGACAATGGAATTGCCCACAAAATGACCCCATTTTGGAAAGCAAACACCCCAACGTATAATTTATGAGGCCTAATGAGTCTTTTGAACTGTTTTTTTTTTTTCAGAAGTTTTTGGAAAATATGGAAAAAAAAATAAAATTAAAGTTGTCCATTCAGTATAGGAACAGTAGAGACGTCTGCAGGGAGCTTGAGTTGCCCTAGTCTGGGCCTAAACTTTTTAAATATGTTTATTCCTGTTTTGTAATAAAACGTATGGATTTTATACGGCACCAAGAAAATCCATATTCCTCAGACAATATAATTTAGCAGATCTCACGATGTACATGGTGGATATAAAAATGACTGATGTGTCTGCTAATTTTAGAACCTAAAAAAGTCAAATACCAAGACCCCACGCACATGGAAGTTAAAATATAGGCATCCAGGTGTATTTGGAGCCAATTTCTAAATGCATTCGGAAGTATTTAAATACTTTGAATATTGGAGGTATGTGTCGCCAACTATGAATAGATAATAAAAAATATTAAATGATTACAACACACTGGCTGCCAATCACTTCCAAGGCCGTGTTGCAGCCAATGTGCTAAATAATCTAGTGTCACCCTTTGATGAAGTCACGTGTGCAGTGACGCAACGCGTCAGAGAGAAGCCAGGTGTAGTCACTACCGCTTGCGGCCGAGACCGGAAATACCCTAGTCGGATTAAGGAATTTTAACTGCAAGTTACGTTTTTTGTTTTAATAATTTTTTGGGAAATACTGCAGTATGGAGCCCCCCCTCTTTATTACATGTCCTCACCTTACTGGATGAGCCTAAAGTCCATTCCAATATCGATACTGTCGTGGATATCGTTAGAAGTCGGTCAATTGCTGGGATCCTGCTTTTTATTCATACGAAGGCTTGATTTGACCCGTAGGGGTCTCCATTTGAGGTCAGAGGCTGGGGGAAATGAGTGGCGCACCACGGATAGCGATAGTAATCGGACATCGATTATATTGCACATGCATTTTTTTTCTCCTTTTTTCTATGACCTGCCATATGGAGATCTGTCCCCTCCTTATTGGATTCTGATTGCACTCATCACTTTTGGACTTTGCACTTTATTTCTCTGTATGCACTTCATGTGAATATTGGACTTTATTTGACTTGCACTACTGGCACTTCAGTATTTTTCTTGCACTTTATGACTATTATGTATGTTTAATGACTTTTGACCATATTGAAGATTGATGACACTGGATTATTTAGCACATTGGCAGCCAGTGTGCTGTAATCATTTAATATTTTTTTATTATCCATTATTCATAGTTAGCATCACATACCTCTATCTTCATTTTTGCCTGTGTGGGAACACATATGTTGGCAGTTTCTCACATCCTTATTGTATTCATTTGAGTGAGTTTGGTTTTGCGCATTAGTTCTTTTCTTTATTTAAATACTTAGCTATGCGTACCTAAACGTTCAGCAGTGTCTTGGTGCAGTCTAGTTGTATTTAGACAAAATAAAAATGTTGGTGTCCCAAGACCTAGTTTTACACAGCTAAGCCCAGGCACATCTAAAACGTAATAAAAGGTGATCTGGGAAACACAAACGTTTTGTTTATTACCAACTTCTCCTGTATTTAAATGCAGGTGGCCCATGTGTATGGTCTATAATAGCATCAATCAGGAGGGTACTTGATTCCAAGGCATCGGTATAAATCTGTAGGCCCCTTTCACAGGGGTGCCTCCGCCTGACGGCTCTGCTGATCCCTGCTGAGCAGGCGGACAGGTACGTCTCCGCTTACTGTGCAGACCGGAGACTGACCCAGTCCCGGTCTCCTCTATGGGGAAATCGGGTGAAAACGGACCGCTTGTCAGTTTTTATCCAATCCACTAGACGGATGAATAATAGGACCACAATACATGTGGAATTTGCGGACAGGATCAGGTAGCAGTGTATCTCAGCCGACATGTCACCGCTGGCATCCACTGTACCATAGGGGAGACTGAAAAGATTAGCCTTGTCTTAGGACATCCTAATTAGATCTCCATTATTAAAAAAAAAAAAAAAAAAAAAACAGCCCCGGACCCATGGTACAACATGTAAGCCTAGCAGTCATAGTAGGGAAAAACTGCTAGGGATCTTCAACTGAAAGTATGACTTAAAGTGGAAGTTTAGACTAAAACCGCAGCTCACTGTACAAATTTGGCAATACCCAATCTGACTGAACTCCCACTAATGCAAGGGAGTGATGTCATCCCTGCCTGGTCAATGATAGTGGCTGGCGATCAAGCCTCGGAAACCAGCTGCCAGAAGGTCAGCGGCTTGGTGGGGAGCTCAGAGAGACTGCATCGCTGGAGCTGTGGTGAGTATTGTTCCACTTTAGCTGCCTATTTAGTGTACAGGAGGAAAAAGTACTGTTAACTAGAAAATGTGCACGTTTGGCAGACACATACAGATTTAAAGCTTGAAGCAAAACTAGTGCTAACATGACATTGCATTCCAAAGATCTCAGGCAAAGTACACATGCAAAGTAATGCATTATTTTGATTATCCACTAAAGTAACAGGACTAAACAGAATACAACCCATCTTATGTTGAAGTAGCAAGCAACAAAGGTTCATTCACATTGGGCGTGTTGATCAACACAGGCTCAATAAAAGCATGCATAGAAAACTGTTCTCTATGTGCCCTGTTCACACCACACATATGAATTGCATAAAAATGCAGTGTATGTATTTTTGCACAACACAAAAACATGCTTCAGTGCACTGCAGCACATGGCAAAGCACTGTACTGCATATATTTGTGAAGTTTTAATTGTTAAAAAAGAAAAAAGTAAACAGATTATATTGTAGAAGAACTGAATAAAAACATAACAGTACTAGACTATTATGTATACTCAAAGCGGAGTAATTTTTTATAAAATTACCCCCAGTATAGTCACCACTCATTAGTTTACATATAGCGATCTTCAAAAGTGTCCACCGTTCCGTTTTTGTGTAGCATTAAAAACTTACTTCGCCTTCTGTACAGCGCAGCCATCTAGACTGTGGGCATGTGAAGCCTGCTGGGTCTCTCTTTTCCAGGATTCGGTGCATGCTGGCTACCCAGAATGCACCTCCCAATCTCACGCCTCCTAGGAATACCAACAAGACACTGTTCACTATACATTCCCCATTCAAAAATGTCACGATCTCCGCCTAGCATCGCATTATTTCCTGCTTTAACATAACACCGTACTAGCAGCGGAGGGGGAATCCAAATGACTCCGGGGATTGCCGTGTCAATCCCAGGAGCCAATGCGGCCACAGAAATTACATACCTCGCCACAACAAGGTAGGGAGGAGGTCAAATTGAAAAACAAAAATAAGGTAATAAAAAGAAAAAAAAAAAAAAAACAAAAAAAAAAAACAAAAAAAAAACACAAGGGGGTGGGGTGGTCTATTGAACTAGACCAATTTGTATTTTTTACTTGGAACTTCACTTTAACTGGTTGTAAACCCTTACATTATCCACTTGCTGACCGCCTTACTTGGAAAATACCATACGTTATTACTTTGACAATACCAGGGTTATAGCCGCAGCTAGATGCTATAACTTAGGTATCATTTTTACCCTCATAGAAGTGGTCCGAGCAGTGGATTCGCCGCTGGGTCACTTTTAGAATCGTAGGAGGTGTCGTTTTTGGGTTTACCTGATGAACTGGGAAGCCCGAAAACCGATCCGGCACTGGTGGCAGCTGGGCACAGATATGAGCCACATCATGACTTTCGATCACATGTGTAAACTGTGTTCGTACCACGCATGAGGTATTGCCACAAACATCTGAGTGAGAGCAATACTTCTAGCAGTAGACCGTCACTAACGCTAAACTGATAACCTGTAGAAATTTATAAAGTGTTGCCTATGGAGATTTTTTAAGTGCCATAGATTGCACATGCTTGTTGAATGGTGCCAATTTTAAAGCGCAACATGTTAGAACCACAGAGAACAGCGCACACACACATACAAAAATACAAGAGCAGTAAATTTTAAATCTTACAAGGCTGCTTAAAAGCACCTAAACTTAATGAGTAAATAAGGGGGATTTTGTCACATCATATGGCCATACCATGCCCAAAGTGATTGTAAAGTCTCTTTTTTTTTTTTAAACATGTTATACTCACCTCCTGTAGTTGGTTTTGCACAGAGCAGCCCAGATCCTCCTCTTCTTGGGTCGCTTTTCGTTGCTCCTGGCCCCTCCCTCCTGTTGAGTGCCCCCATAGCAAGCAGCTTGCTATGGGGGCACCCGATCCAAGTCACAGCTTCGTGTGTCCATTCAGACACAGAGCTCCAACCCCGCCCCCTCTCTCTTCTGATTGGCTGACAGCCGTGGAAGCCAAAGGCGCTGCTGCTGTGTCTCAGCCAATAAGGAGGAGAGTCCCGGACAGCTAAGACACTCGTGGTCATTGCTGCAGAGATATGGGGCTCAGGTAAGTATTGGGGTGTGGTGGGGAGGCTGCTACACAGGTTTTTTTTCCCATCTTCATGCATAGAATGCAATTAAATAAAACCTTCTGCCTTTACAACTCCTTTAAGCCCCCCACGGCACCAAAGCACCCCATTTTCAGTGGGTCCCACACTATTCATGACAAATCCCACTTCTCTTATCCATGGGAGATACTCACCCTTATATGGGAGATGTGTGTTGCAATTTAAGCAGTGTAGTCTGCAGCTATGAAGGGACACTTCTAGAGCAACTAGTTGACACTGGCAATGAAGTACTGGGGTGGGAAGGTGGAGTGTAGGACCCACTGAAAATGGGGTACTTTGGTGTAGTGGTTGGCTTAAACATGGAATGGCCATATGATGAGACAAAATTCCCATATTTACTCATTAAGATTAGGTGCTTTTAAGCAGCCTTGTAAGATTTAAAAGTTAACCCTCTTGTATTTTTGTACACTATTTTTTTATATTATACTAACAAATTGCCATCCAGGCTTTTTCTGGCACCTTGTTTACAAGTTTAAATCGTTTTTTTTTTTGCTCAAAAATTACATAAAAACCCTAAACATTATACTTCATCAGAGACCATATGGAATAAAAGGGGGTTTGTTGCAATTTTTGTGTGTCACACAGAATTGGGAAAACACCACTTTAACCACTTGCCTTCCAGGCCAATTCTGACATTTTTCTCCTACATGTAAATATCTTTTTTGCTGGAAAATTACATAGAACCCCCAAACATAATGTGTGTTTTTTTTAGCAGAGACCCTAGAGAATACAATGGCGGTCGTTGCAACTTTCTATTTCGCACGGTATTTGCGCAGCAATTTTTCAAACTTTTTTTTTTTTTTTTGGGATAAACAGTTTCATGCAAAAAAACAAACAGTTAGCCCAATTTTTTGGCATAATTTGAAAGATGAAGTTACGCCAAGTAAATAGATACTCAACATGTCACGCTTCAAAATTAAACACGCTCGTGGAATGGCGCCAAACTTCGGTACTTAAAAATCACCATAGGCGAAGCTTTAAAATTTTTTACTGGTTACGTGTTGAGTTACAGAGGAGGTCTAGGGCTAGAATTATTGCTCCCGCTCTAATGTTCGAACACCGTTTTCATATGTGGGCGGGACTTACATACGCATTCACTTCTGTGTGTAAGCACATGGGGACAGGGGCGCTTAAAAAAAAAAAAAAAAAAAAAAAAAAGAAGTGTTTTTTTTTTTTTTAAAGTGTCAAAAAGTCTGGTCCACCGGAAATCTCTATGGTAAACATCCAGGGTCAACTCACCGATGAGCCGGTAGAAGCACCAAAGGGCGGGGGGTGGGGGTTAAACACGTCCCCTCTCACCGCCCGTAGAAACGATAAAGCAGCTGAACAGCTGCTATGATGGTTCTTATGGTGTAGAGAATCGACGGCTGAAAAAGATTATATCTGAATGATGCCTGTAGCTGCAGGCAGCATTCAGATATCCTCGCTCAAATTCAAGGACGTCATATGACGGCCGGCGGGCAGTGGTTAATGAAAAAAAAATAAAAATATTTACCCCAATTTTTTTGTATAATGTAAATGATGTTCCGACTAAATAGATATCCAACGTGTCATGCTTTAAAATTGCGCACGCTTGTGGAATGGCGACAAACTACAGTACTTAAAAAGCGCCATAGAATGTTACAACATGGTGGACACTGACAATTTTCCTTGAAATCTTCAATCTGCACAAAAGTGCAAGAAACCAATTACAAGATAGATACTACCTGACTACTTCTGCTCTGTGTTGGAGAGGTCAGGAGGAACTTGGGTCGCTGCTCTATATCTTCTGGTCCTGCACCAAGTTGGGTGATTTCTAGAAAGAGGTTCGTATGATTATACAAAAATGTACTGATTACAAGGTCCCCGAGAATCCAGCGTTTTTCTTAACGCTTCCACAATCCCAGCCAAGGTCTACAAGAAATTATCCGACACCTTCAGAATGCGGCCAAAGTGCCCACCAGTGCGGCCTCCACCGCTCCAATAGTCTTAAAAAGGGGAATTGTTTGTATTTTTTTTTTTAAATACATTTTAGTGTAAATGTGAGATCTGAGGACTTTTTGACCTCAGATCTCACATTTAGGAAGTCCTGTCATGCTTTTTTTTTTTCCTATTACAAGGGATGTTTACATTTGTGATAAAAATAAAAAAGTGACCCAAAAAAAAAAAAAAATAAATAAAAAAAAAAAAGAGAGAGATAGATAGATATAGCTCCCCGTCCCGCAGAAGCGCCCGCATTTGCAAGTCGCGCCTGCATATGAAAACTGTTCAAACCACACGTGAGGTATCGCCGCGATCGTTCGAGCGAGAGCAACAATTCTAGCACTAGCCCTCCTCTAACTCAAATATGATAACCTGTAGAAATTTCTAAACGTCGCCTATGGAGATGTTTTTTAGGGACAATGTTTGTCGCCATTCCACGAGCAGGCACAATTTTGAAGCATGACCTGTATCAATTTACTCGGCGTAACGTTTTCACAAAAAAAAAAAAAAAAAAAAAAAAACAAAAAAACAAACCATGTGAGACCGCTGCGCAAATACGGTATGACCTCCATTTTATTCTCTAGGGTGTCAGAAAAAAAAAAAAAAAAAAAAAAGTATAAATAATATTATGAGAGAATATAGCAATATATCTCCAAGTAATGCTAGCAAGAAAAAGATGATTTTAACTTGTGAACACCAAATCTCATAAAGAGACTCGGTCCTTAAAGCGGGGTTCCACCCAAATTTTGAACAATATCTGTATGTATTCTCTTCCTTACCTAGATGCTGACATGCCGTTTAAAAAAAATTTAAATCGCCATAATTACCTTTTATTTTTCTATTCTTTGCACTTCCTGGTTCTCCTCCCATGGGAGTAGGCGTGTTTCTAGCCCCTCCCAGACTTCCCAGGATGCCACTGAGCATGTGCGGGAACGAGCGGTGAATGCTGGGAGCACAGCATTCAGGAAATAAATGCTTGTGGGCTTCAAATGCCCACAATGAAGATGGAAACCGCCTGCAGTGAATAATATAAGTTATTCTTTCCGATGAAATCTGACACAGGCGGACATATTACACACAATATGTGAGTATGTAATGCTGAGAAGAAAAGTTTGTGAATGAACTTAAAAAAAAAAAAAAAAAAAAAAAAAAAAAAAAACACGATAAGATAGGTGGACCCCCGCTTTAAGTGGTTAAAGACTGTGTGCAGGGAAGATCACCATTTGAACCCAGAGAAGGTGGAGGCAATATAAAGGCCTTACAATTATATTTAAAGTAAACTTTTACCAGTATTGTGCATTATATTTAAAATGATCATATCCATAAAGAAAAAAAAAAAAAAAGTCTCAGCTTTTAGTAAGATTTAACCACTTCAGCCCCAGACCATTTGGCTGGCCAAAGACCAGAGCACTTTTTGCGATTCAGCACTGCGTCGCTTTAACTGACAATTGCGCTGCCGTGCGACGTGGCTCCCAAACAAAATTGACGTCCTTTTTTCCCCAACAAATAGAGCTTTCTTTTGGTGGTATTTGATCGCCTGTGTGTTTATTTTTTGCACTATAAACAAAAAAAAAAAAAAAAGCGACAATTTTGAAAAAAAAAAAAAACGCAATGTTTTTTACATTTTGCTATAATAAATATCTCCCAAAAATATATATAAAAAATTGTTTTTCCTCAGTTTAGGCCGATATGTATTCTTCTACATATTTTTGGTAAAAATAGCATCTACAAAATAGAGGATAGTTTTATGGCTTTTTAATTTTTTTACTAATAATGGCGGGCAATCTGCGATTTTTATCGGGACTGCAACATTATGGCGGACAATTTTGACACATTTTTGGGACCATTGGCATTTTTACAGCGATCAATGCTATAAAATTGCATTGATTACTGTAAAAAGGTCACTGGCAGTGAAGGGGTTAACCACTAGGGGGCAGTGAAGGGGTTAAGTGTCCTAACTGAAGGGGGGGATGGGACTGCGCAGGGGAGATGCGCTCTGTATGAACAGACGATCTGTCTGTTCTCCCCTCAGAGAACCGGAAACTGTTTACACACACAGATCTCGGTTCTCGGTGTGCCCCGAGCAATTGCGGGAGCCCAGCGGTAATCAGGACCGCCGGGCACTTGTATCGGCTCCGTGGGCGAGCAGCGGGCGCACGCGCTCCCTAGTGGCCGTCTATGTTACTGACATAACATGACGGCGATTCGCACAGCCGAGCCATGTTGCTGCGGCAGCTGGTCGGCATGCGGTAAATTATTTATATTCCACCCTTCATATCTGACTCCTAGTTAAAATGACATATCAAGCGCATTTGTGACATACAAGGTGGATAAAAATCAATGATTTAAAAAAAAAAAAAAAAAAAAAAAAAGTTGATTATCAATTTTGTTTAATAAAATGCTTTTGGTGTAAAAATCTAAAGTTTTTTTTTTTTTATTATTTAAGATACATTAATAATTTAGTTTATTCAGCATGAAATGGAGCTTAGTTACAGTATGTAGCATTAAGCTGTATATTCTGCAATATTTACATTTTTGGTAAACTCATTCAATGAATCCAAGCTCTGCAAGCAGAGAAAACATGCACTGCATTGATGCATTCACACAATTTCACAGTAACCATGAGATCAATTTCAGGAATATTCCTTTATCCCATTGTTTTGCAAATCTATGTACACTACAAACTGTATGATTGAAATGGTTCTATCATCGCTGTTTTACTAACCTGCCAGCTTATTCTAAATAGGAAACCTTCATTTTGTTTGCAAACATTAAAGATTCTAACTACCAGCAAGAATAAGTCCTTACATTTAGAGAGCACCTGTCATTTCAGATCCATCATGGCAGTGCCTGTTAGCAGGCATCCACTCACCTGGTGCTGTCCCTCGCCTTGTTGAGTCACTGCAGCATTACCAACCATCCCATTAAAGTGAATGGGACTGTTGGTGAGTCAACAGCGGGTCAGAGGAGGAGCCAACATGAGAGACGACAGTTGCTCTTTAAGACCCCTTTCACACTGGAGTCGTTTTTCAGGCGCTACAGCGCTAAAAATAGCGCCTGAAAAAAAGCCTCAGCTGCAAACCCAGTGTGAAAGCCCCAGTGCTTTCACACTGGGGAGCTGCGCTGGCAGGGCGTCACAAAAAGTCCTGCCAGCAGCTTCTTTGCTCCACCGCTCCTGCTCATTGAAAACAATGGGGCAGCGTTTTGTGAGCGGATTTAACCCCTTTTCGGCCGCTAGCGGGGGGGTTAAAACCGCCCCCCGCTAGTGGCTGAATATCGCCGCTAAAAATAGTGCCGCTTTCACACTGAGCCGCCCGGGCGTCAGCGGTAAAGGGGTTTAAAAGATCCAGCCTTTTTACTAGTGATTTAAAGCAATTGCACACTAAATATCTATATCTATCCACACACTCACAAAAGTGAGTACACCCCTCACATTTGCGTAAATATATTATCTTTTCATGTGACACTGAAGAAATTACACTTTGCTACAATGTAAAGTAGTGTACAGTTTACATAACCATGCAAATTAAATTTGCTGTCCCCTTAAAATAACTCAATACAGCCATTAATGTCTAAACCACTGGCAACAGAGTACACCCCTAAGTGAAAATGTCTAAATTGGGCCCAAAGTGTCAATATTTTGTGTGCCCGCCATTATTTTCCAGCACTGCCTTAATCCTCTTGGGCATGGAGTTCACCAGAGCTTCACAGGTTGCCACTGGACTCCTCTCCAACTCCTCCATGAAGACATCACAGAGCTGGTGGATGTTAGAGACCTTGCGCTCCTCCACCTTCCGTTTGAGGATGCCCCACAGATTCTCAATAGGGTTTAGGTCTGGAGACATGCTTGGCCAGTCCATCACCTTTACCCTCAGTTTCTTTAGCAAGGCAGTGGTCGTCTTGGAGGTGTGTTTGGGGTTGTTATGTTGGAATTCTGCCCTGTGGCCCATTCTCCGAAGGGAGGGGATCATGCTCTGCTTCAGTATGTTAAAGTATATCAACAATTGCATGTTGGGATTCATGGTTCCCTCAATGAACTGTAGCTCCCCAGTGCCAGAAGTACTCATGCAGCTCCAGACCATGACACTCCCACCACCATGCTTGACTGTAGGCAAGACACACTTGTCTTTGTACTCCTCACCTGGTTGCCGCCACACACGCTTGACCCCATCTGAACCAAATACGTTTATCTTGATCTCATCAGACCACAGGACATGGTTCCAGCAATCCATGCCCTCAGTCTGCTTGTCTTCAGCAAACGTTTTGCAGGCTTTCTTGTGCATCATCTTTAGAAGAGGCTTCCTTCTGGGACGACAGCCATACAGACCAATTCTATGCAGCGTATGGTCTGAGCACTGACAGGCTGATCCCCCCACCCCTTTAACCTCTGCAGCAATGCTGGCAGCACTCATATGTCAATTTCCTAAAGACAACCTCTGGATATGACGCTGAGCACGTCCACTCAACTTCTTTGGTCGACCATGGCAAGGCCTGTTCTGAGTGGAATCTGTCCTGTTAAAACTCTGTATGGTCTTTGCCACCGTGCTGCAGCTCAGTTTCCGGGTCTTGACAATCTTCTTATAGCCTAGGCCATCTTAATGTAGCGCAACAATTCTTTTTTTCAGATCCTCAGAGAGTTGTTTGCCATAGGGTGCCATGTTGAATTTCCAGTGACCAGTATGAGAGAGTGAAAGCGATGATACCAAATTTAAAACACACCTGCTCCCCATTCACACCTGAGACCCTGTAACAGCGAGTCACATGACACCGAGGAGGGAAAATAGCTAATTAGGCCCTGATTTGGACATTTTCACTTAGGGGTGTACTCACTTTTGTTGCCAGCGGTTTAGACATTAATGGCTGTGTGTTGAGTTATCTTGAGGGGATAGTAAATTTACACTGTTATACAAGCTGTACACTCACTACTTTACATTGTAGCAAATTCATTTCTTCAGTGTTGTCACATGAAAGGATATAAAATATTAACAAAAATGTAAGGGGTGTACTCACTTTTGTGAGAATATATATACATTTTCAGGTTAAATGTTACTTTTCACGGTATAAATGAACCCCTTCTAGTAGAGATTCTGTTTTTGTACTATAACAGGCTAATTTTAGTTTTAATCCCATTATGACAGGTGATGCAAAATAAAAACCATGCTGCTACTAAACGTCTTAGGCCTGGTTCACACCTATGCGTTTTTAGGTGCTTTTTGCAGAAACGCACTACAGTTCATTTAACATGGTTTCCTATGGGACACGTTCACATCTATGCTTTATGCTGCATATTTGGAAAAGGTTAGGGACTTTTTTCAAAGCAAAATGTTGGTTCAATAGCAATTTGCGTTTTTTTAATCTGCCCAACAAATTGGCCATTAAAAAAAAACAAAAAAAAAAAAAAACACAACAACAAAAACAAAAAACGCATAGCAAAAATCACTGCAATAACAGATCAAAATGCTGGCCATACACAATGATTTTCAGATGAGAATATTCATACAAAAAATCTTTGTACATTCGCTTTAGAATGAAAGAATGTCGTTTGAAGATTTCACTTGCGTTTAACATTCAGTTTTAAAATGAACGAAAACCATACACTGTCTGAAAAAGTTTTCTATTCTGTTGCTTCGAATTTTCCTGTCATTGGTCGAAAACGAATGTTGATTTAACCCAATGATTAGAAAATAGAACAAATGTTCTTAAAATGAAACATCGCTGTAACAGCTTTCATTTCAATTGCCGTGTGTTCCCCCCACTCGCTGTCACATACAGCCCCGCCGCCTGGCACGGGTACTTTGACAGACAGAACACCCATCCAATCCCAGGATGTGTGACATATCAAAGTCCTCGGGCCAGGAGGCGGGGCTATATGCGACAGCGAGGTGGGGAAGACACAGCAATTGAAATTAAAGCTGTTACAGCGATGTCCCCCGGCGCTCTGATGATCTGGCAGGCAATCCTCTTCCTCTCCTCCCCGGCACAGGTGAGGCAGCACTGATAAAGTTGTTTTTTTGTTATTAACTTAATTCTGCATAAAACATTTAAGTCATTTCATGAAATAATTTATGAGGGCATGTTTAGGGGTGGAATTAGGGGCGAGGCAGGGTAGGGCAACTGGTGGCGAGTAACCCTTAAGGCCTGGCTAGTAGCTAAGGACTTGACATTTTGAGCCCTGGGTTAGGATATGTACATAGCTAATGAAGCCTGACCTGAAAACTCTCAGGACATTAAGATGTTGCCAAGAAAGGCCCAACTATTATTGTTCACCTACACAGGAGTGAGCTCCCCCCCCCCCCCCCCGATTCAAATCTCCTCACATGCACTGACTGTTAAAGCCTGTACCATCATACACGTAGCAGCATTTTAATGCAACGCACTGCATAAGACACCAGCATTGTGGCGTGAAAAGGACATATAAAACTGTTTTACATGTGCCCTTGAGCTATACAGGCATCTGAACAGAAGAACAAAAATGTAGTTTGTTGTAGCTTACCAATTCTTAGATGTGGCAGCTGTATTATGTTTTTCTTATTTAGGCTCCCCTCTCTTTACTGCCAGTAATGCACTCCCTGGGTGAAAACACTCACTGATTGCATTGCATCTGTGGAGGAGCAGCATTGTTTCACTAGGTGTAACATGTGTTCTGTAGTACACATGTAGCAGATATAACAAATGCGTTCGGGGGGGGGGGGTTGGCCTGTGGGACTTTATATGATGATGAGATGACGTCATCAGCCTTTATAGGGAAGAGAACAAGGAGGCGGGACATTAAATGAAGTACGCAGAGGGTGTTGTGCGGCATTATAATTAACCGGTTCAATACCGGGCAATTTCACCCCCTTCCTTCCCAGGCCAATTTTTAGTTTTCAGCACTGTCGCACTTTAAACGTCAATTGCGCGGTCGTGCGACGTTGTACCCAAAAGAAATTGACATCCTTTTTTTCACCACAAATAGAGCTTTTTTTTGGTGGTATTTGATCGCCTCTGCGGTTTTTATTTTTTGCGCTATAAACAAAAGAAGAGCGACAATTTTGAAAAAAAAAACACAATATTTTTTACTTTTTGCTATAATAAATATCCCAATTTTTTTTTTTAAAAACACATTTTTTCCTCAGTTTTGGCCGATACGTATTCTACATATTTTTGGTAAAAAAAAAAAAAAAAAAAAAAAAAAAAAAAATCGCAATAACCGTATATTGATTGGTTTGCGCAAAAGTTATAGTGTCTACAAAATACGGGATATATTTATGGCATTTTTTAAAAAAAAATATTTTAATTTTTTTTAGCGGAGATCGCGCTTTTTTTTGGTGACTGCGACATTATGGCGGACACATCGGACACTTTTGACACATTTTTGGGACCAATCACATTTATACAGCGATCAATGCTATAAAATTGCATTGATTACTGTGTAAATGTGACAGGCAGTGAAGGGGTTAACCACTAGGGGGCGGGGAGGGGTTAAGTATGTTTCCTAGGGAATGATTATAACTGAAGGGGGAGGGGACACACTAGGGGAGGAGACCGATCAGTGTTCCTCCGTTCTGGGAACACAGATCGCTCTCCTCAGAGCTGACAGGCTGTGGATCTGTGCGTTTACACACACAGATCCACATGCCGGCCCGGTTAACGGGCAATCGCGGGTGCCCGGCGGACATCGCGGGCACCGGGTCCCGAGGAACGCGGCGTGCGCGCGCTCCCGGTGGCGTGCGCGCGCCCCCTAGACGGCCGGGAATCCCAGGACGTCATATGACGTCCACCCAGGATGGGAGATCCCATCTGTGGACGTCATATGACTATGGGCAGGTAGGGAAGTGGTTAACATATCTATAATATATGTAAAAGGAGGACATTTGTCTCATAATTCATATTAGATAGAAAATTGATATACTACACATAAATACCTGCATGGAGTAGGATATTAAATTAAAAACTTTATTTCGTACAATACATAAATAATCCAAAAAAAAATGGATGGTACATGATATATATAGAATATCCCAAAATTGGATAGCACATGATTAGAATATAGTCAAATACATAATGCATGAACAAAATCCACAATGACGTGGTAGGATGAAGTATGCGATTTGAACACGACATCTGTTAGCTCAACGCATTTCGTGACTTGATGTCACTCATCAGGAGCAAGCGTGTACACGTGCAAGATCTCTAATATAGTGTGCATGTCTAGTTGGTCTATTATAGTCACGGGTGTAAAAAAAAAATATATATATATATATATATATATATAAATATATATATATATATATATATATATATATATATATATATATATATATATATATATATACATATACACATACATACATATATACATATATACATACATACATACATATATATACACACACACACACACACATATACACACAGGGGGTAAATCACCCTTATACAATACCTACAGGGTAGAGCTGCACGATTCTGGCTAAAATGAGAATCACAATTTTTTTTTTCTTGCTTAGAATAAAAAGATCACGATTCTCACGACGTAAAATCTTTCAGATTATACAAAATGAAAAAAAAAATAAATAAAAATTGGGCTGACTTTAGTTTATTTTTTTAATTCATTAAAGTAATCCCCCCCCCCCCCCAAAAAAATGCATTTGAAAGACCGCTGCGCAAATACAGTGTGACATAAAATATTGCAACCACTATTTTATTCTCTAGGGTTTCTACAAAAAATATAAATATATATATATATATATATATATATATATATATATATATATATATATATATATATATATATATATATATATATATATATATATATATATATATATATATATATATATATATATATATATATATATATATATATATTTGGGGGTTCTAAGCAAATATTTTCTAGCAAAAAAAAAAACTTGAAAACCAACAAATGTCAGAAAAAGGTTTAAGTGGTTAAACTTTTTTCCACTATTTTTAGAGTTTCCTCTCACTCTTTTCCCCTCTGGGTATTGCATGATTTTCATGCGATTTTTCACTTTTTTTATTTCTTTATCCTTTTCCTATGATTTGGTTCATTTCACACAACTTCTTGCTCTTATTTTTTTCTATTAAGTTAATTCAATAAACATCACTCACTTTTATATTTTTTTTTTTTTTAAATTTACTTTCTACAGGCCCGATTTGGTTTTTGTGATCACACATGCTCACTCACACATCACAGCCTGATGCATGACTGTCCCTTGGAGGGTTGCCTGTTGGGCTGGCTGTCGCTTAACACACCATCTCAGCTCCCGGAGGAGATGTTTCCCATGTAGGGATATTCATGACCCTCAATACCGTACCAATTGCACATGGATGCCCTGTAGGTATCATATAGGGTGTTTTACTCCCATTTCTTTTTATATATTTCTTTACACCCGTGACTATAATAGACCAACTAGAAATGCACATCATTAGAGATATCTTACATATGTACACGCTTTCTCCTGATGAGTGACATCAAGTCACAAAACGCTTTGAGCTAACAGATGTCGTGTTCAAATCGCATACTTCAGGGCTTGACAAACCCCGGGCGCCAGGTCGCATCTGCGACTAGAATTAGCGACCTGGCGCGGCACAGCTGGGGTATGCCGTCTCCGCGTGGACCCCGAACCCCCGTGCGATCGCTTTGGGCTGCCCCGGCCAGTAATTGAGGCCACGTCTTTGCGGCCTGCTGCAGTCCTTCTGGAATCTGGCGCCATCTTGTGGTGGCCGTTGGTATGACAACACAACCAGCAATGCTAATGCATTGCTAATGGAGCTTCCCCTGCCTGTTTTTACTGCCCGCCCATCTCCTTCCCAAAGTGGAGAAGAGAAGGAAGTGATTGCAGGCGTCATCTGGCGCCTTTTGCCTAATGGCGAGTGTGGGGATAGCCTTTTGGGGTTTTTTCGTAATAGCTTTTATTTTTTTTTTTTTTAAAAGTAACAACTGTTTATTTTTTTCCTAATTAAAATGAATTTGTCATCTCCCTGCTTGGCCCCTTTCACACGGGCTGTCTGATCAGGTTCGCCTGTCAGTTTTTCGGGCGGACCTGATCGGACCCTTAGTGCCCTTTCACACCGACCTGCGGGGTTCGTCGGCGGTAAAGCGGTGCCATCTTTAGCACCGCTTTACCATCGTTTTAGCGCCACTATTCGGACACTAGCAGGGCGTTCTGTGTAAATTTAAGATTGGTTAATTCTTATATTGAAAATAAAGCTTTGGTCGGTCGTTAAACAAAACCTGGCTCCTAACTTTTTTTAGCTGGCTCCTAGATTCCAAGCAAATTTGTCAAGCCCTGGCATACTTCATCCTACCACGTCATTGTGGATTTTGTTCATGCATTATGTATTTGACTATATTCTAATCATGTGCTATCCAATTTTGGGCTTTTCTATATGTATCATGTGCCATCCATTTTTTTATAATATTTATGTATTATTGTACGACATTTCGTTTTTAATTTAATATCCTACTCCATGCAGGTATTTAATTATGTGTGTAGTATTAGAGGTCGACCGATATATCGGCCGGCCGATATATCGGCCGATATTTGGCGTTTTTTACTTAATCGGCATCGGCCGATTGTGCTGATAAAAAAGGCCGATTATAACTTCAGCCGTGACTTGCAAATGACTTCTGTAATAGAAGTTAATGCAAGTTTCCCTAAGTTATCTGTGGAGAGGATTCTCCCCTCCTCTGGGCAGCCTGCCAAGTCTGATAAGAAGATACATTTGTATCTCTTTCAGGTTCTTTTTATCAATAGACTGAACTCCGTGTGTAGAAGTTTTCAGTTTAACCATTTAAAGACTAAATCTTTTCTGACACTTGTTGCTTACAAGTAAATATCCTGTATTTTCTGCTAGAAAATCACTTAGAACCCCCAAACATTATATATATTTTTTTAGCAGAGACCCTAGGGAATAAAATGGTGATTGTTGCAATATTTTATGTCACACGGTATTTGCGCAGCGGTCTTTCAAACGCAATTAAAAAAAAAAAAATACAGTAATGAATTAAAAAAAAAAAAATAAGCAGTAAAGTTAGCCCATTTTTTTTTCGTCCAAAAGTTTTGATTACCTGTTTTTGTGTATTTATTATTTAAGATAGGGTTTTTTTTTTTTTTTTTTTTTTTTTTTAGGTTTTTTTTCTAAATTATACATACAAGTGAACTGATTGGAGGTTTGTTTTGTTTAATGTTTAAATGAAAAAAAATTTCTGTATTACTTAAGGCTGCTTTCACACTGGAGCGGGCAGGCGTTGATGGTAAAACGCTGCTAGTTTTAGCGGCGCTTTACCGTCATTTTAGAGGCGCTATTCGGCTGCTAGCGGGGCGCTTATAACCCAGCTAGCGGCCGAGGAAGGGGTTAAATGCGCCCCTGAAGCGCCGCTGCCAAAACGCTTTGCAGGCGCTTCGGTAGCGGTGCGCATTTATTTCAATGGGCAGGAGTGGTGGAGCAGCAGTATACACCGCTCCAAAGATGCCGTTTGCAGGACTTTTTTTTACATCCTGCCAGCGCATCGCCTCAGTGTGAAAGCACTCGGGATCTCACACTGAGACTGCAGGGGAGCCGTTTTACAGGCACTTTACAGGTGCTATTTTTAGCCCAAAAGCGCCTGAAAAACGCCCCAGTGTGAAAGGGGTCTAACTGTTAGATTTTATGAGATGAAGGTAAAAAAGAAAGGAAAAAAAAAATCGGCCAAATATATCGGCCCAAAAAAATCGGCATCACATATCGGCCATCGGCCACCGCGATTTCTAAATATCGGCATCGGCCAGAGAAAAACCCATATCGGTCGACCTCTATGTAGTATATCAATTTTATATCTCATATGATTGAGACAAATGTCCTACTCCTTTACATATATTATAGACATGTTAATAATGCCACACAACACTTCACCCTCAGCGTACTTCATTTAAAGTCCAGCCTCCTTGTTCTCTTTTGTCCAAAATGCGTTCAAAGGTTCTTTTAAAAGCGAAATTCACCTTTTGCAGCAGGTTACAAGTTGCACCCATATCTAGTTTGTAACATGCTCCAGACGTGCCCTCCGTACATGCAGCCTCACTGTGCCTGGATCGCACACAGTGGGGGCATCTCCTGCTGTATCATGGAGCTTGGATTTCAATATCCTGGCGGCTGCTGTAACAAAGTCCCGCCTAGGTCTGGGAGGCGGGACTTTGTTACTACAGCCGCCAGGATATTGAAATCCAAACTCTGACACAGCAGGAGATGCCCGCTGTGTGCGATGCAGGCACCGGTGAGCAGCCACCCCGGGCATTTCAGATCCCCACTCTGTGCAACATACAAGCAAGGGGAGGACTGACAGGGGCGCGCTGCGATGACGTTATCGATGCAATCGCGATTCAGCCGCCCTCTGCATCGATGCAGAATCGTTTAAAGCTGAATCGCGGTGCATCATTTAAACGATTATTTTTAAACACCCCTAACAAGTTGTCTTGGTTAATTAAACAAACGCCTCTCTGCCAAACACGAAGACTAGCTACCGTGACCGATTCATGACCCCTCATCTTCGATGAGTGTCCCCCAGTCATGCAGCTCCTTTTTGGAGGATGTCTCCTCTGCTCTTAAGAATTATCGTCATAGCCCAAAATAGCATACCGGTTCTATAGAGACCACCGGTGTGCGTCAATAATGTTATGTACCGGTACTTTTCTATTTTGCATCGTATGATTTTATATCTGCACGGTTTTATAACCTTAAAGTGGATGTAAACCAGATTCATGAAATTTGACTTAAGCACACATATCTATAGTGTTTTTCTATCTCTATCCAAAGCCGTAACAGCTCTATTCTTCTGTTGTCAGAAGTTATCATGCTGATAAAGTTCCCCCACAATGGAGATAAAAACCAGCTTGAAATTTGTGTTGGGGATGGCGCTATAGATTAACAGAGAGCTGGTCTATTCACAGCACAGCTGTGCACATTCCTTTCTCTGCCTACCTGGAGTGGGGGTGTGTGCCTTTCCTCCAATCAGCTGTCACACAGTGTACGCCAAGAATCCACACCCATTGCTGAACAGGAAGAAAAAAAAAAATCTAACACAATGTTCACTTTCTAAAGAATATAGCAAAGGAAAGACTGCAGATATACATCTAAAACTTATGTAGGTGGATTTGTTTCATCTGTATCATCTGATGAAACAAATCTCCCTACATAAGTTTTATATGTATATCTGCTGTTTTCTGTTTTGTTTTGACAGCTGCTTGGAGGAAAGGTACACACACCCTCTCCTCATAGCTAGAGACTTTCAGCTCTGATCGTTGAATAGTTCAGGGCTCTGCTAATTTATAGCATCCTCCCCCAACACAAAAAACTCTGGCTGCTTTTATCATATGTGACAGAGAACTTGTCAGGAGTTATCAGGCTGATAACAGAAGAACTGAGCAGGAGATAGCTACAGGACATAGTGCTTTGAAGAGATAACAAAACACTACAGATATATGTGCCCAGCTCAAAATTTCACGAATCGGGTTTACATTCGCTTTAAAACAAAGCCCTCCCACACCGAGATTTTAGAGCTGCAGCGGGCTCCTATCTTCATCAGTCTGGCTTCCGGGTTCACAGGCTCCGGCTCTGTGACTGGCCGGAGCCGCAATGACGTCACACCCGCACATGCACGCAGGAGCCGCCACGGCACAGGGCTCAGATGGCATGGCACAGCTGGCCGTTCCTTCAGAGCGTATGCGCCAGTGGCATCATTGACTGCATCTAATGTAAATATCTCCTAAACGAGCACATTGCCTATAGGTAAAAATAATATGTAGAACTCCATTTCCACTTTAAGATATACACCCACTGCCCCTAAAAAGAAAAATAGCCATAAAAAGTAAGGATGCACCGGTGCAGATATGGAGTATTTTTTTACAACTGGTCGTGAAAATGCAACCAATACTCTGTGGTGTGATTTGGGTCCATACAAAATGAATGGGCACAAATCGCACTGCAAAGAATTGAATGATTTTTGAACAGGGACGCAATTCCTGTCCGAACTGCATGCAGCTAGACTGCTTCCAATTGGTCAGCACCTCAAATATGACAGTGTTGACCAATTAGTGTGCTTTTTACTGCATCACTAATTTTATTATTTTATGTAGAAGATTTGATCCCTCCCCGACATACCAAAAAAAAAGGCGGCGGCATAAGCAAGCGGATTAAAGTATCTTCACGCTAAAATAAATAAAACTGCATGTGAAAGTGAGATGGAATAAAGAGGCAGCTAGCTTTTATGGAGAGGTTCATTTCAAATTCATGTTTTTATAACTAATAATGCTTCAGTTTTATGGATTATTTTATAATTTAGGTTTTAATATTACAAATTATTTAACTAATAACCAGGAAAACTCCACTCCAAGCGACAACTCATGTCATCTGGTACAATAAAGAAAAATAATCAGATCTGAGCAACAGATTTAACTGCAACACTATTTGCAAAAGACTGCTAAAGCCAATTTTTTTTTAAAGAAGCATTCAGTGACAGGATTAATACTACCGCTATTAGACACCAGCTTGCCATCTCAATGCACTGGCAGTGTAGAAACATCGATAATCAAGGGCAAAATATACATTGCTCGCACTGATGAGTGTTAGGCCGCAAGAGACTAAACACGTAACAAGCAAGAATACGAAAATCACACACTAATTTATATTGCTGGCCAAACACCAAAACCAAATAAAATAGTAAACACTGGTATTGTATTATTGATATACAATACAGATTCTGCAATGACTGTCATGCAGTCTTCAGGGCGGGACTACTAAATACCAGAGAACCAGAATATGTACCTCTAAATAAAATCTTCCAAATTAACATAAAAAAAAAAAAAACCCCCATGCACACCTATTTGAGAACAATGGCAGCCAAAAAGAAAAGACATTTGGAGCATAAAAAGGAACAGAGAAGAGACAGTCTGGAAAACAAACATGACATTTCACAATGTTCAGAACTCTGCAGGGGATGGAGATCAATATATATTTCATGCTAAAGAAAAAAAAAAACTGCATCAATGAGAATGCAGAAATCAATTGTACACATGGTGACAGGAATCTTTTGCATTTAATAAATATGTTTATGACCTGCGGAGTGCTACAGCCTGAAGTTAGCATTAATCCTGTACACACACATAATGATTGTTAAACAGATGACATTTCTAAGATCTTTATGCGTTGGATGGCACAGTGTCAAAGAACAGACAGTGTGTGTCAATATTGATTGCAGATCAGTTTCAGCAAAAAGAAAATTATTAATTCCTGCTGTTTGCATGTGGCCTAAGGCTAGGTTCACACCTGTGTGTATTTAGCGCATTTTCAGACGTGCAGAAAAACATGGCAACCGATTTAACATGCTTTGATATTGGTCCTGTTTACAGTGTCCTGCAGTGCGTTTTTGGAAGATGTGCAGGGATTTTTCTCATTATACAGCGCCAGTTTGTACAGTTATGCAACAATTTTCATTCTGAATGGTGCGTTTTTAGGTCCATAGACTTCAATGGAGACACGGAAATAATGCATGTACATGCATTTTTGGTAGTGTTTAACAACCCAGTCTCCTCCAACAAAAATGCATGAAAGCACACCATAAAAGTGCAAGAAGGCATAAAAAGCACATGCGCAGGTGTCAACCTATCCAACACCTGTGCATGTTTTCATGCATTTTATTTTTTTTTTTTTATGCATTTTCAAGCTTCAATTGTTATTTTTTTGTAGGAGGGACTGGTTTTTAAGCACAAAACCCTACAAAAAAAAAAAAAAATGCATGTGTGTTAATGCATTTCCACTAAAGGCTTTGGACCCAAAAATCCACCATCCTGCATGGAAAAAAAAAAAAAAAAAAAACTTCCTGTACTTCTTCCAAAAGCGCACTGTAGGAAACCGCATAGGTGTAAACGGGACCCATAGGCAACTGCGTTAAGTCAATTGTCGTGCATTCCTGAATAAGCGCTAACAAATGCACAGGTGTGAACGCTATGGTAAAAGGAGCAGTGATCCTGTGAAGATCAACATGGGGACACATCAGTGACAGCAGCATTGGGTGACAGCCGGCCACTGTCAATGTTCCAGCACACAGGGGACTGCTGATGGGCTGGACCATGGTGTGTGTGCAGGAGGAGAGGGGGGGGGGTTGTCTTCTTTCAGTGTCAAGTCCAGCTGAGGAGTCGTGTCCCCCATGTCTATGATGTGGAGTGTCCTGGCTGTAGTAACAGGTAGGCTCAGGTGATCAGCCCCTACCCTCCACTATAAGGACCGGTGGGGAGTGACAGAGGGGAGTATGCGAACAATGTAGCCTGCAGGGCTCCCAGGGGCAGGTACGGTGTGTACGAGGAGAAGAGTGGAGGACAAACATGGCACTCCTCCCCTCCTCCTCCTCAGTGAGAGCAGAGTGTGTGCACAGCCGTCCACCAGCACCAGTCATGGCTGTACTCCGCTCAGGGAGGGGTGGTGACAGGCTGGGGAGGGAAGTGTGCAGGCCCAGGACAGGGAGGAGGAAGGTGGACAGACAACACACACACCACTTCCTGGCTACTTACCACACCATGCCGTAGGCCCCTTCCCCGATGTAGGAGAGATTGGTGTACCGCGGGCCTACGTCGAACGCTTGTCCCCGCACCATCTCTGGTCCCCCTCCGGGGTTAGACGAGGCCCCAGCTGCAGCCGCCATATTTGCCGCTCTGAGGAGACGAATGCGTGTATGCCGGGCTCTGTACGGCTCTTTCCCCCTTCTCTAAGTCTCTCCTTCCGCCTCTGCGGCCTGTCGCGTCCTGCTCAGCTGGTCAGGAGAGGCGGCGGCCCGTGTCGTACTCGCTCTGTCGGTCGGTGCTCAAGTGAGGCGCTGCCTGGCTAACGCCTTCCCGCCCGCTGGGTGTGTATGGGAGGGGCGTAGGGGGCGGGGCCAAGAGGCGGGAACTCCCTCACGCTTTGCTGCAGTGGGTGTGGCGTCTACAGTGCTTATTTTTTTTTTTTTTTTTATATAACAATCTTTATTAAAACACCTTTTCGGAACATATACATAGCTCCCAACTGTCCCTGATTTCCAGAGACTGTCCCTGATTTGGAACAATGTCCCTCTTTCCTCCTCATTTGTCCCTCACTTTGGTCTGGTCCATGTAGTTTTATATAAAATGCACTATTTATCTTTCATAAAGTGTTTTCCAGTGCTAAACCTTTTATTCAAATTTCTAAATTGCTGTATTTGTAAATTTCAAAAGCAAATATAAAGGAATAGTAAGCACATAGCTCCCAACTGTCCCTGATTTCGAGGGACTGTCCCTGATTTGGAGCAATGTCCCTCTGTCCCTCATTTTGGTCTGATCTATATAGTTGTATATAAAATGTGCTTTTTATCTATCAAAAAGTGTTTCCCAGTGCTAAACCTTTCATCCAAATTTCTAAATTACTGCATTTGTAAATTTTAAAAGCCAATATAAAAGAATAGTAGTGGTAAAAAACGTCCTTGTGGATTTAATTAACCTTTTTTTTTTTTTTTTGGTTAATTCTCTTTTAAGGGGGTGTGTCAGGGGGCATGTTCTATGCCTACACACGTTTGTTAGTAGGTGTCCCTCATTCCCATCTCCAAATGTTGGGAGGTATGTAAGCATAGCTCCCAACTGTCCCTGATTTTGAGGGACTGTCCCGGATTTGGAGCAATGCCCCTCTGTCCATCTTTACTCCTCATTTGTCCCTCATTTTGCTCTGATCTATATAGTTGTATATAAAATGCACTTTTTATCTATCAAAAAGTGTTTTCCAGCACTAAAACTTTCACCTGGTTTCTAAATTGCTGAATTTGTAAATTCCGAAAGCCAATATGAAGGAATAGTAGTGGCAGGGGATCTGTGCCCAGTATTGGATTTAAAGAATCTCAACAAAACAATCCAGATCAAAGCCTTCAAGATGGAAAGCCTCCAGTCAATTCTATTGGCAATAAACGTAGAAGATTGGGTGCTGTTCACAGATTTGTCGGACGCCTACTTACATGTACCTATACACCCTACCTTTCAGAAGTTCCTCCGTTTGTCAGTCAACCATCAGCACTTCCAGTTTCAATGCCTACCATTTGCCATTTCTTCTGCTCCCAGGACCTTTACCAGAATTCTACTACCCGTAATCGCATATCTCAGAAGAAGAGGATTAAGGTTACAATCATTACCTAGACATCCTGCTTTTGGCGGACAGCCGAGAAACCTTGCTCGATCATCAGAAGATATTGCTCATGACACTTAAAAACTTTGGCTGGTTAATCAACTGGGAAAAATGCAACCTTCAGCCCACACAGAATATGATCATTCTGGGGGCAGAACTAAATACCAAGGCAAACAAAGTACAGCTTCCTCGGGAGAAGATATTTCCCTTAGTTCAGAAAATGAAAAAGTTAATGTCAGCAACGTCTCTGTCAGCCAGAATTTGTCTAAGCATCCTGGGGTCCATGTCTGCCACTCTTGCAATGATCCAGTGGGCTCAATGGCACAGAACTCATTTCTGCAGCGGTGGGATGGAGTATCAATGCTTCAAACAATTCCCATCCACAAGAGAGTGATACAGTCAGTGTGGTGGTGGACACACACTTACAACCTCAGGAGGCACAGACCCATGGTCCCCTCAGAGCCGGAGGTGATCACATCGGACACCAGCCAGGAGGGATGGGGAGCTCATTACCAAGATAAAGCAGCGCAAGGACTATGGCAGTTCCAGGCACAGGGAGTAGTACAACCCCTGACAAAAATTATGGAATCACCAGTCCCTGAGGATGTTCCTTCAGTTGTTTATTGTTGTAGAAAAAAAGCTGATCACAGACATGGCCAAAAACTAAAGGCATTTCAAATGGCAACTTTCTGGCTTTAAGAAACACTAAAAGAAATCAAGAAAATAATTGTGGTGGCCAGTAACAGTAAGATGTATAGAACAAGCACAGGGATTAAATTATGGAATCACTCAACTCTGAGGAAAAAATTATGGAATCACCCTGTAAATTTTCATTACAAACACTAACACCTGCATCAGAATAAATCTGCTTGTTAGTAGACAAGAAGCATGGCTCCAACACCAGAGATGTCAATTGAAAAAAAGGAGAGGATTATCAAACTCCTTAAAGAAGGTAAATCATCACGCAGTGTTGCACAAGATGTTGGTTGTTCACAGTCAGCTGTGTCTAAAACATGGACCAAATACAAACAACATGGGAAGGTGGTTAAAGGCAAGCATACTGGTAGACCAAGGAAGACATCAAAGTGTCAAGACAGAAAACTTAAATCAATATGCCTTGAAAACAGAAAAAGTACAACAAAACAAATGAGGAACAAATGGGAGGAAACTGGAGTCAACATCTGTGACCGAACTGTAAGAAACTGCCTAAAGGAAATGGGATTTACATACAGAAAAGCTAAAAGAAAGCCATCTATAACACCTAAACACAAAAAAACAAGGTTACAATGGGCTAAGGAAAGGCAATCGTGGACTGTGGATGGTTGGTTTTCTGTCTTGACGCTTTGAGGTCTTCCTTGGTCTACCAGTATGCTTGCCTTTAACCACCTTCCCATGTTGTTTGTATTTGGTCCATGTTTTAGACACAGCCGATTGTGAACAACCAACATCTTGTGCAACACTGCGTGATGATTTACCCTCTTTAAGGAGTTTGATAATCCTCTCCTTTTTTTCAATTGACATCTCTGGTGTTGGAGCCATGCTTCATGTCAGTCCACTTGTTGCAACAGCTCTCCAAGGTGTGATCACTCCTTTTTACCTACATACTAACAAGCAGATTTAATCTGATGCAGGTGTTAGTGTTTGTAATGAAAATTTACAAGGTGATTCCATAATTTTTCCTCAGAATTGAGTGATTCCATAATTTATTCCCTGTGCTTGTTCTATAAATTTAACTGTTACTGGCCACCACAATTATGTTTCTTGATTTCTTTTAGTGTTTCTTAAAGCCAGAAAGTTGCCATTTGAAATGCCTTTAGTTTTTGGCCATGTCTGTGATCTGCGTTTTTTTCTACAACAATAAACAACTGAAGGAACATCCTCAGGGACTGGTGATTCCATAATTTTTCGCCAGGGGTTGTATGAAATATACTAGAGCTCAGAGCAGCCTTTCAAGCTCTCCTAGCATTTGGCTCATCCCTGAAGGGAAAAAATGTCTTAATATGGATAGACAACAAGGTGGCGGTCGCTTACATCCAGAGACAGGGAAGTACCAGAAGCCGCACACTGCTGGAGAAAATTTGCCCTATCTTGGAAAGGGCTCAAACATATCTAACAGATTTGAGGGCTGTGTATTTTCCAGCAGCGCAGAACCTGTTGGCCGACTGCCTAAGCAGGGAATTCCTGTTGAACAACAAATGGTCTCTGAGCCAACAAGCATTCACTCTCCTGACCAAAACTTGGAGTATCGATCTGGCAGCCACACCGGCGAATGCCAAGTGTCAGAGATTCCTGTTGAGTGCGCCTTACCCAGCAGCCAAGGGAATAGATTGCCTTCTCCATCCTTGGAACTTCCAACTAGGATACATATTTCCTCCAACACCATTAATTGGCAGTCTTCCTTCTGGGTTCGCATCCTCCGGCTACATGAGTGGCTGGGGCGTGATGACGTCACTCCTGCGCATGCACGCAGTAGCCAGTGTTTACAGCACGGGCTCTGAAGGTCTGGCACTGTATATGCAAGTGCAAGTTTAGGAGATATTCACAGTACCAACAGGTAAGCCTTAGCATAGGCTTGCCTGTAGGTACTTTAACCACTTGCCGACCAGCCGCGGCAGTTACACTGCGGCAGAAAGGCACGGATGTTGGCAAAAAAATTACCTTACGTCGCTTTGCCTTTTGGCCACTAGGGGCACGCGCGCCTGTCTGTATATGCTGCCCTAGCCATTCAGTATATACTGCCCTAGCCTGTCGGTATATACTGACCTAGCCTGTCGGTATATACTGACCTAGCCTGTCGGTATATACTGACCTAGCCTGTCTGTATATACTGACCTAGCCTGTCTGTATATACTGACCTATTCTGTCTGTATACACTGTCCTAGCCTGTTTATTTATATATATACTGCCCTAGCCTGTCTGTATATACTGTCCTAGCCTGTCTGTATACACTACCCTAGACTGTCGGTATATACTGCCCTAGCCTGTCTGTATACACTGCCCTAGCCTGTTTATTTATATATATACTGCCCTAGCCTGTCTATATATACTGTCCTAGCCTGTCTGTATATACTACCCTAGCCTGTCTATATATACTGCCCTAGTCTCTCTTTCTCTCTCTCTCTCTCTCTCTCTCTCTATATATATACATACACATTACCCTAGCCTGTCTATATACTCTCCTAGCCTGTCCATATACTACCCTAGCCTAGAGCCAGCCAGGCCAGCCAGAGAGCAATCACCCCAGCTGGACTATCTGCAGGTCACAGGTGAGTCCTGGTCCAGACACCCTGTCCTCTCCTCCTTCCTGGGGGGAGACTGCATGTGGCCATGGAGATCGTTGGGCTGTATGGAGGTTGATAGTAAATTGTAAAGTTGATTGTAAATGTCAGGCTTATGTCATATGTAGGTGTCTGGGGGGTGGGGCTCCCTATTATACATGGTTGATTGAGAGCTGGTTCATACCAGCACACGGTCGCTGGTAGCCAAGCCTGCTTGTTTTTGTTGCCTGGGTTGGCAGAAATCCAGGGAGTGCTGGATGACTCACAGGCAGCATCATTAAGACCTCCCACTTATTTCCAGAACGTGCTGGAACCTTCTGGAAAGATATCAGGAGAGGTGAGGTGGAACAGCCTGGAATATTCTGAGGGCCCTGACCAATCCCCAACTTGGGTTGGCAGGGGGTAGGCCCCCTCAAATACTCAGGGTCAGCCCAGCTGGGGAGGAGTTGTTTGGGTAGTAGCTTGAGATGG
Organism: Aquarana catesbeiana; assembly: GCF_042186555.1. NCBI lineage: Eukaryota > Metazoa > Chordata > Amphibia > Anura > Ranidae > Aquarana > Aquarana catesbeiana. The sequence continues at coordinate 278,006,546 of NC_133324.1, forward strand.
AGTTTCAGGGAGCTTCCCAGTCTGCAGGGGGGGGGGGTTGTGACCTTGGGCCCAGGCCCGGATTTACTCCCTTTGCCGCCCCAAGGCCGGGTCCTTCAATGCCGCCCCCCCCCCCACACACACACACACACACACACACACCTACACACCACGTCCTTTATCGATGACTTCTACAATAGATCAACTAAAAACATATCTCCACACACGAGAACACTGAAAATAACTGGCTTTAATTGTACAGACTAAAAATACTTCAGGGTAAGCGCGCGAGGGGTAAGGATTTTTCGCAGGCAAATTTTCAAGGCAATGGCTGGTGTTAGTGCTTCAATCATCCCCGGCACCATGGTTGTTATGGTGTCAGGATGATTGAAACACATTATTTCTATCATTACATTGTAATATAAACTGAAATAGTTCAACTCACCATAATGCAGAATCATTGGGAGCCCTGAGCGTGTCACTTGCCACCATCTCTTGTCACTTGCCACTATGCCTGCCACCAGATGGGGATGTCACTTGCCACGCTGCCTGCCACCAGATGGGGATGTCACTTGCCACGCTGCCTGCCACAAGATGGGGATGTCACTTGCCACCATGCCTGCCACCAGATGGGGATGTCACTTGCCACCAGATTGGGATGTCACTTGCCACCAGATGGGGATGTCACTTGCCACCATGCCTGCCACCAGATGGGGATGTCACTTGCCACCAGATGGGGATGTCACTTGCCACCAGATGGGGATGTCACTTGCCATGCTGCCTGCCACCAGAAGGAGGAGGGCGGAACAGCGGTGCGGGCAATGAGAGATGTCATCTTTCTCCCCCGCCGCCGCACCGCTGACATTACTTGCTACTCTCAATTTTTTCAAAAATGGCGCCGGGCGGCGCAATCACGCTACTGCGCATGCGCCGCCCGGCCGAGCGCTTACGAGCTTTCCCGAGCCCGGCCGGCTTCGGAACGGCGCATGCGCAGTTTTGTGGTCGGCTCACGGCCATCTTTTCTATGGGCACTGGTGCCCATAATAGACTGTAATCGGCAGCACGAAAGGGGGGGCGGCCGCAAAGTCGCTGCAGGAGCGGCGCCGCCCCTACACCACTGCCGCCCCGAGGCCTGGCCTCGGTGGCCTTGTGGCTAATCCGGCCCTGCTTGGGCCTGGGCTCAGGTTGTGGACAGGAATTTCCTACAACCAACAGAGCTGTCCTGGACAGGAGGCATGGGAGCAAGAAAAGGAAAACAGGAGAATACTGCCAGGCAAAGTCTCCAGGAGGAACAACAAGGTGCAGCCAATAGGGCTGGTGAGTGACACACAGTCAGGAGGACTGGGAGGCACGCCTGAGAGGACTGGGAGCAAGCAGTCTGGGATGGATGCAGAGCCAGTAAGGAGGACTGTGGTGGCACGGGCAGTGGAAAGAGGCAGCTGCAGCCAGGAAGGCTGACAGGGCCTGAAGAGGCGGTGCTGGGATCAGTAGCCACATGGGACAGCTAGCCCTGGGACTACCATTTTTGCTACACCATAGGGGCCTGCGGTCCCTGCCTGCAAAGAGCATTTTTGCTTTGGGCCTGGCTGAGCCAGTGTCAGGCATGCAATTCAGTGCTAGCTGGTCCTGGAAGTTATAGTTCTACAAGCAAGTTTGTGCTGGAGGTAGAAGAGAAGAAGTGTGTGTGTATACCGGGGGTGGTGTATATAGTTTCAGTCCCTAATTTCCTATCTGCAATCAAGTGGGCATCCCATAAGTACCCTATCCCCATCCAAGTTAAATCCCTTTAATAAAAACAACAAAAAATAAGTACAAGGACTGTTTCTTGACTGTTAGATGTCTGGGAATTTGTGTGCCTAGCTGTGCAGGGTGAGAGACGAGCCACAACTATCAGCATCCCTTACGGGGGTACCGCTAAAAAATAATAATAATTTACTGCAGAAAAAACAGAACAATTCATACTCAAATTTTAAAGAGAAGTACAGCCAAAGCTATTTTGGCTGTACTTCTCCTGTGGATCACAGGAGTGCACTTCGTTCTGCACTCCTGTGACCCGTTTTCAGCAGACCGCGGGCTGAAGCTCGCTGTCTGCTGACGTCACAGAGCTTGTACAAGCTCGGGAAAGATCACGACAATGAAGTTAGGATCTGCCCGCATGTCTGGACCAGCTTCTCAGCCAGCCACTCCCGCCCCCTCCACAGACCAGTGCTCCAGTTATCAGGGGGGTGGAGGGGGGGGGGGGGGGCAGAGCAGCTAGCGGTGACTGACAGCTACCAGCTCTCTGCTCAGGGAGCTCTGAGAACCGAGCAATCGGCAGTGTTTGTTCGCTCGGTTCTCAGTGTCAGAGCCAGCGGGGGACTGATGCTGCATCCACCTAGGTAAGTGTCATTCTTAAAAAAAACAAAACCCATAATTCTCTTTTAAACAGCAGAAGCACTAAAGTTGTTCAAGTCACTCTTCTAGCAGCTCAGCTCTCCCTCTCAACAAAGACTCAGCAGCTTTCTAATCTATGATGTAAGCACAGAGCAGGAGTTCTCGGAAAGGAGAGTGGCGTGAGCTGAGCTATGTAATGTTGACTACTGGAGCAGCCATTCTCAATGTTTTAAATATGTTGGAACCCTTGAAATGACGTTCAGGTCTCTGGGAACCCTTGCCAATAATTACTGTATGTACGGCCCATGGTACATTAGCATAAACAGTAAGCTGAGTAATAAGGATAAATAAAAGAATAAGGAATGTGGCATGCTTGGCCTATTTGAGCTGCTCTGTATGACAAACTTATTTTCAATAATACTGAAATAAGACAATTAAAGAGAAAATTCACTTCCCTTTCGCCCTGCTGCAATGCGATGTTCAGAAATCCACACCACCATCTTGGTCCTCCTCAGTCAGCAGAAGCCAGCTGTCTCTTCCTGGTCCGGGCAGCACCAAAAGTCACGCATGCAAGCCTTTTGGTGCGCTTTCAGAAAACACACAAAAATCTCTGGACATAATAGAACTCTATGGGAAAGTGCAGCTAACCTGCACAAAACCTGCAGGTACATTGCGCTGGGGCCAAAGAGCAGTGAATCAGTGTGAAGCCACCATTAGCATGCTTTAAATCCATTTTGATCCATTTGAATACATGAACAGATTTAATAGATTGTTTCCAAAAGATAGCATTTTTGTTTCCAATAATTTATATTGACAGAATTTAGACGATGCATGCAAAACAATTATAAAGAGTTGAAAAAGCCTTTATCAAGCATAATCAGCCAATAGTAACTTTCAAAATAGTAAATGACATATAAAGGGATGTTGCCTCTACACCCCCTTGATAGTAATACTTCCTTGACTCATCAGATCATTTCCCAAATAGCTAGTCTGGGGGTACAAAACATCACATCCATGAAGGATAGGAATTGAAAGAAAGGAAGAAAGAGAGTATATAGAGTATAGAGCAATGGAAAAGCTTGATACCAAGGTTCCCGGAACGCTTTTGAACTCTAGGTGTTCCCTGAAAGATTGGTGATCCAGAGTTCCAATATCTATTCAAACTGGGGTATTTTATCATCGAGGATGGTCGAGAGCTTCTCATTTACCATTATCCAGGAGAGTTTGATCTTAAAGTGGTAGTAAAGCCTGGTTTTGAAAACTTGCTGACAGGCAATATATTTATGACAGAAGAGACCCCGTCGGTCTTTTCTGTCATAAAAGCTTCCTACTGCCTGTCAGCCATCATGTACACAGAGCCACACATGGGCAGTTCAGTGTACATTTATGGTCCCCGATCTGTGCCGCGGCAATGTGACATCATAGCGGTCTGGCCATGCAATCGGCTGAAGACAGGGAACCCGGAAAGGAAGACCAGGTGCAGATGGAAGCTCCTGAGACCCGCCGGATCAATCACAACGCAGCACTGGAGGGCTTCTATGATAGGTAAGTCTGCCATAATGTGCTGAATATGCTGTGCATACCAGCACATTTTGGTATATACCTGAAGGGGGCCCCTAAAAAGAAAACATTTACCAGACTTTACTACCGCTTTAAGCATATCAAATGATTTTATGGGAGGTTTCCATGACCTAGCTATCGCAATACAAGCTGCTGAGACCACAAAAGAGATCAGCCTTCATACATACTGAGGAGCCTCTAAATTGGGTTGGCCCAGTAGTGCTTGTTGTGGAGTTTTTTTAAGATTTGTGTCTGTCAGGGAATATAGGAAATTGTAGACGCAGATCCAGAATCTGCAAACTTTTGCGCATTCCCACCAAATATGGAGGAAAGAGCCTTCTTAGGTGGAGTGCGGTAAGGCTAACAGGACGCAAGAGGCCAATCTCATTGGGACCATGTACCATCTAAATAAAACTTTATAATTAGCTTTTAATAGAGAGGTGTTAACCACTTGCCTACCGGGCACTTTTACCCCCTTCCTGCCTAGGCCAGTTTTCAGCTTTCAGTATTGTCACACTTTGAATGACAATTGCGCGGTCATGCAACACTGTACCCAAACAAAATTTTTATCATTTTTTTTCACACAAATAGAGCTTTCTTTTGGTGGTAGTTAGTCACCACTGTTTTTTAATTTTTTTGCTAAATAAACAAAAAAAAAACAAAAAAACCCAAAACAGTTTGTTATAACATTTTTCAAATGGGAAATTTTTCTCTGCACTGCTGGGCATTGATGGGCACTGATAGGCTGCACTGATGGGCACTAATGAGGAGTCACTGATGAGGCAGCACTGGTAGACAGCACTGATAAGTGACACTGATGAGGAGGCACTGATGAGCAGTGATTGGCACTGTCGGGACTGCACTGATAGTGCCCTGATTATCAGTGTACATTCCCTTTTACACAAGCCAGCTTCTGTTTACATTGTGATCAGCTGTGATTGGACACAGCTGATCACGTGGCTCTTTACCTCAATCTGTGATCAGCAGTGTCATGGGAGGACGTCATATGACGCCCTCCCAGAACTGGCTGGCCGCGCTGTAGCCGTCATTCGGCTATAGCACGGTCAGCAAGTGCTAATACAGTATATGATCTGGAAGCATTTCCCGCTAGTTTATGCCAATCCTTAAGATCCAATTCCATATTCAGGTCCTGTTCCCACTTTAATATATATTGTTGTTTAGAGGGTTGTGGAATTAACATGGAGTAAATTGCTGATATGAAACCAGATTGTTTATCACACGATCTGCATCAATATCACCTAGGTGTTGTAAAGACTTTATAAAAGGAGATAAAAATGTCTAAAATTCACTCCCCCACTTGCCTCTTCCTCTGACTGCTCTGTCAAGATCAATGGCACAACCATCAATCCATCCCCGCATGTCAGGGTGCTAGGTGTTATCCTGGACTCTGAACTCTTGTTTCGGCCCCACATTCAATCACTTTCCAAAGCTTGCCGCCTCAACCTCCACATCTCCAAAATACGCCCTTCCTAACCAATAACACCACAAAGCTCCTAATTCAATCCCTGGTCATCCCTCGCTTCAACTACTGCAACTCCCTCCTCATTGGCTTACACTTTAAATAGGCTATCACCCCCTCAGTCCATCATGAATGCTGATGCAAGGCTCATCCACCTTACAAACCGCTCAGTGTTTGCTACTCCTCTCTGACAATCCCTCTACTGGCTGCCACTCACTCAATTAATTCAAATCAAAATACTAACAATAACTTACAAAGCCATCCACAACTCTGCCCCCAGCTACATCACTAACCTAGTCTCTAAATACCAATCAAATCGTTCTCTTCATTCTTCCCAAGACATCCTGCTCTGTAGTTCCTTTGTTATCTCCTCCAATGCGCGCCTCCAGGACTTCCCCTGAGCCACTCCCATCCTTTGGAATGCCCTACCTCAATCTGTCTATCTCCTACTCTATCCACTTTTAGACGACCCCTGAAAACTTCTCTCTTCAAAGAAGCCTATCCTCCCTCCACCTAAGAACTGTACTTTTATTTTATTTCCTCCATCAGCTCATCCCCCACAGTTATTAGTTCTTGTACTAAGCTCTAATGAGCAGGGCCTCCTGATTCCTCCTGTGCTGAATTGTATTGTAACTGTACTGTCTGCCCTAACGTTGTAAAGCACTGTGCAAACTGTTGGCACTATATAAATCCTATATAATAATAATAATAACAAGATGCATTAAGCCAGTCCCATAAACTCAATAAAAAAAAAAGTGGGGCAGGGACAGCCCGTCCATTAAGAGCGCACGGGCGGCGCCACCCCCTATTCATGCGTCCGGCCCCTTTCAGGACGCCGGGCGCATGAATTAGAGCGTCATTTTTTTAAACACCTGATTAGAGCCAGAGGCTCTAATAGGCTTCAATATAGGGTGGGCTCTAGACGCAGAGCATTGTGCTTGGAGCCCACCCAGGTGTGTTAGAATAGCAAATGAATATTCGGTATTCTAACACTGAATCGCCTCTCCGCCAATCAGGAAGCCCGGGTCTGATACCGTTTCCCAATTGGCTGAAAGGACAGGCGATCCTATTTGATGCCTAGGAGGAGGAGGAGGGAGATACACGATGGAAGCCTCCGTGATCCACAGGAGGAGGAAAGAAGAATGCTGCCACCCACCAGGCACGCTGCCCGCCAGCCCCAGGGGTGGTTGTTTGCTGCCCCTCAAAAGGAAAAAGCCACCAGCCTCCACTGGAGTAGGGCACGGGGCAGGCAGCCTTGCTTTAGACCAGTGGTTCTCAACCTACCTAGTGCCGTGACCCCTTGATAAAATTCCCCAAGTTGTGGGGACCCCTAACAGTAAAATTATTTTCATTGCTCCTTCATTGCTGTAATTTTGCAACTGTTATGAATCAAAATATAAATATCTGATATGCAGGAGCCACCATTGCGCAATATTCCAAAAAAGATAATTTATTTAGCTTAAAACATGAAAAGATGTACACTCACATGATAGAGTGTTGTTAGACCAGCACTAAGTCTATCCAGCAATCCGGCATACAGTTTGTATACGCCACTCCGTGCTTGGAAGCCGGCGTGCATTCCAAGCCTCATTTTCGGTGCAGGTCAGGGGCCAGATGTGACATCAGCATTGCTCCACTAGTCTCAACGCTTCCTGATGACACATAGTTCATGCGAAACATGTTGAGGCTAGTGGAGTGATGCCGACGTCACATCCGGCCCCTGACCCGCACCGAAAATGAGGCTTGGAACACACACCGGCTTCCAAGGACGGAGCGGCGTATACAAGCTGTATGTTGGATTGCTGGATAGACAGTGGCGGTCTAACGCCCTATTATGTGAGTGTACATCTGTTCATGTTTTAAATGTAAAATGTATAAATTATCTTTTTTGGAATATTGCGCAATGATGGTTCTTTATCTTGCATGAGTATATGGGTGAATACAAATTGCTGGACCTGCTGAGGCATCTTTGGAGTAACCAGTACAAATGAATGAAAGACCCATGTTCTGATCAGGCCCTTATTATACCGTATTCTGGTGAGTGCACAATTCAGAAGGTGGTGGCGCATCACGGGTGTTTGGGTGCTATACACTTTGTATATCTAGCACTGGCACAGAATAACCACTTTTGAGGAACCAACTGGGACGTTTATACAGTGGGGACGGAAAGTATTCAGACCCCCTTACATTTTTCACCCTTTTTATATTGCAGCCATTTGCTAAAATCATTTAAGTTCATTTTTTTTCCTCATTAATGTACACACAGCACCCCATATTGATAGAAAAACACAGAATTGTTGACATTTTTGCAGATTTATTAAAAAAGATAAACTGAAATATCACATGGTCCTAAGTATTCAGACCCTTTGCTGTGACACTCATATATTTAACTCAGGTGCTGTCCATTTCTTCTGATCATCCTTGAGATGGTTCTACACCTTCATTTGAGTCCAGCTTTGTTTGATTATACTGATTGGACTGATTGGAAAGCCACACACCTGTCTATATAAGACCTTACAGCTCACAGTGCATGTCAGAGCAAATAAGAATCATGAGGTCAAAGGAACTGCCTGAAGAGCTCAGAGACAGAATTGTGGCAAGGCACAGATCTGGCCAAGGTTACGAAAAAATTTCTGCTGCACTTAAGGTTCCTAAGAGCACAGTGGCCTCCATAATCCTTAAATGGAAGACATTTGGGACGACCAGAACCTTTCCTAGAGCTGGCCGTCCAGCCAAACTGGGCTATCGGGGGAGAAGAGCCTTGGTGAGAGAGGTAAAGAAGAACCCAAAGATCACTGTGGCTGAGCTCCAGAGATGCAGTCGGGAGATGGGAGAAAGTTGTAGAAAATCAACCATCACTGCAGCCCTCCTCCAGTCAGGGCTTTATGGCAGAGTGGGCCGACGGAAGCCTCTCCTCAGTGCAAGACACATGAAAGCCCGCATGGAGTTTGCTTAAAAAATACCTGAAGGACTCCAAGATGGTGAGAAATAAGATTCTTTGGTCTGATGAGACCAAGATAGAACTTTTTTTGGCCTTAATTCTAAGCGGTATGTGTGGAGAAAACCAGGCACTGCTCATCACCTGTCCAATACAGTCCCAACATTGAAGCATGGTGGTGGCAGCATCATGCTGTGGGGGTGTTTTTCAGCTGCAGGGACAGGACAACTGGTTGCAATCGAGGAAAAAGATGAATGCGGCCAAGTACAGGGATATCCTGGATGAAAACCTTCTCCAGAGTGCTCAGGACCTCAGACTGGGCCGAAGGTTTACCTTCCAACAAGACAATGACCCTAAGCACATAGTTAAAATAACAACAACTTCGTGACAGTTCTTGAATGGCCCAGCCAGAACCCTGACTTAAACCCAATTGAGCATCTCTGGAGAGACCTAAAAATGGCTATCCACCAACGTTTACCATCCAACCTGACAGAACTGGAGAGGATCTGCAAGGAGGAATGGCAGAGGATCCCCAAATCCAGGTGTGAAAAACTTGTTGCATCTTTCCCAAAAAGACTTGTGGCTGTATTAGATCAAAAGGGTGCTTCTACTAAATACTGAGCAAAGGGTTTGAATACTTAGGACCATGTGATATTTCAGTTTTTCTTTTTTAATAAATCGTTAAAAATGTCAACAATTCTGTGTTTTTCTGTCAATATGGGGTGCTGTGTGTACATTAACGAGGAAATCAAATGAACTTAAATGATTTTAGCAAATGGCTGCAATATAACAAAGAGTGAAAAATTTAAGGGGGTCTGAATACTTTCCGTCCCCACTGTATATAAATTATATGTTTTGTTCCATAATCATTTTTTTCTTGCACAGTCAGGTCATGTTGGACTTATTTATTCACAATCTATTTATTGATTGGGCCGGTGGCACACAGTACTAATAAGTTTTTATTAATTTGTCTCTGACTTACCAGTTACTCAGGTTTTCCATCAGAATCACCAACCCATCTAATGTGGAAAGGGAAGTGACATTCTGTCGCCGCCATCTTGGTACACTCGTCCGCAGTAAGGCTACAGTTAGAAGTCGGTGAGCGGACATCTTTTTACATCCACTGAAGTCTTGCATTTTACACTTATTTTTACCAGTAAGGCTTACATAGTATATAAGCTCAGTTTACTGGTAAAAATAAGTGTAAAATGCAAGACTTCAGTGGGTATAAAAAGATGTCTGCTTGCCGACTTCTAACTGTAGCCTTACTACAGACAAGTGTACCAAGATGGCCGTGACAGAACGCCACTTCCGCGCTGTCCTCGCCTCTCCCGCAAATGACATCTCGCTGGCCGAGACGGACCCGACACACTATGTGTACGAAGTTGGGTCTGTCCAGATTGGAAAAGCGTTTACGACCCCCTGGCAAATCAGCAATCCCCCCCCCCCCCCCCGGGGTCGCGATCTGCGGGTTGAGAACCACTGCTTTAGACGGTAGCCACATCAGATGGCTGGAAGACCGATGGGTCATGGCCTTGCATTCTATGGACATCCAAGGCATCATTGTTTTGCAAGTATGAAAGTGGGCCAATTGTGCCACTTGAAAATATTTCCAGAGGTCTGGGACTCCCAAGCCGACTCTTGCTTTTGGAGTGAAAAGACTCTAATCACCCTGGGTCTCTTGTCCTCCCCAGATGAATTTGAACAATTTCCAATGAAAAATTAGAAGGTCCGAGTTATTTATAGCTACCGGAAGGGTCTCAAAATAGTACAGTATTCGAGGTAAAACATTAATTTGTAGAGTATGCAACCTACCAAACTACAAAAAAAGATAGCATTTTCAATTGATACCATAAGTGTTGCAGTCTTTGATATTTGAATCGATGATGACTCGCTTGTTTGAGATCTTTTATACTTAGATTGATCACAAATCAATATGTGTATGGTCATCTTAGTTGTAATAACTCATAACAATCAGTCTGCTAGTAACTGACCTAAACATTGTCAGTGGAAATCTAAATAGCTGCTGTTTTACTGGAAGTTGCACATAACCACTGTAGACTGCACAGTCTTTATGGGAAAAAAAAGAAGAAACTTGCTGAAGCTACCTTATAAGCAGCAGAAGCCAGGCACATTAAAGGTGGTTCAGATATAAAAAAACAAAACAAATATGTTGATAATTACCAATGAGTGATGCATTCCTGCCTAAACCTGATTGCACCCTGAGGGCACAAACGTACCTTGCTTCATGACAACAGCACCCTTAAATAAAACTGGAATCCTATGAAGGTGGACTATAAATATATATTGTAAAATTGGTGTGGTAAAAGCTTGATGACTGAATGAATTTCCAAAAAGTAAAGATTACCCAATTGTTGTATGTTACTTCTACTTACCATCACATAGCATAGCATTACATTTAAACAAAATCAGACTTTTGCTGAATTCTACATATTTCTTTTATATCATTTATCATGTACTATTTACATGATAAATGTAAAATGAATTTCTATCATCATTATCATGTACTAGTTAAGAAAATGTAGTTTTTTGCATGTACTGTATTACATTATAAATATTTATACAGTCAGGTCCATAAATATTGGGACATCAACACAATTCTAATCTTTTTGGCTCTATACACCACCACAATGGATTTGAAATGAAACAAACAAGATGTGCTTTAACTGCAGACTTTCAGCTTTAATTTGAGGGTACTTACATCCAAATCAGGTGAACGGTGTAGGAATTACAACAGTTTGTATATGTGCCTCCCACTTTTTAAGGGACCAAAAGCAATGGGACAATTGGCTGCTCAGCTGTTCCATGGCCAGGTGTGTGTTATTCCCTCATTATCCAATTTACTAGGAGCAGATAAAAGGTCCAGAGTTCATTTCAAGTGTGCTATTTGCATTTGGAATCTGTTGCTGTCAACTCTCAATATGAGATCCAAAGAGCTGTCAATATCAGTGAAGCAAGCCATCATTAGGCTGAAAAAACAAAACAAACCCATCAGAGAGATAGCAAAAACATTAGGTGTGGCCAAATCAACTGTTTGGAACATCCTTAAAAAGAAAGAACGCACCGGTGAGCTCAGCAACACCCGGAAGACCACGGAAAACAACTGTGGTGGATAACCAAAGAATTCTTTCCCTGGTGAAGAAAACACCCTTCACAACAGTTGGCCAGATCAAGAACACTCTCCAGGAGGTAGGTGTATGTGTGTCAAAGTCAACAATCAAGAGAAGACTTCACCAGAGTGAATACAGAGGGTTCACCACAAGATGTAAACCATTGGTGAGCCTCAAAAACAGGAAGGCCAGATTAGAGTTTGCCAAGCAACATCTAAAAAAGCCTTCACAGTTATGGAACAACATCCTATGGACAGATGAGACCAAGATCAACTTGTACCAGAGTGATGGGAAGAGAAGAGTATGGAGAAGGAAAGGAACTGCTCATGATCCAAAGCATACCACCTCATCAGTGAAGCATGGTGGTGGTAGTGTCATGGCGTGGGCATGTATGACTGCCGATGGAACTTGTTCTCTTGTATTTATTGATGATGTGACTGCTGACAAAAGCAGCAGGATGAATTCTGAAGTGTTTCGGGCAATATTATCTGCTCATATTCAGCAAAATGCTTCAGAACTCATTGGACGGCGCTTCACAGTGCAGATGAACAATGACCCGAAGCATACTGCGAAAGCAACCAAAGAGTTTTCTAAGGGAAAGAAGTGGAATGTTATGCAATGGCCAAGTCAATCACCTGACTTGAATCTGATTGAGCATGCATTTCACTTGCTTAAGACAAAACTGAAGGGAAAATGCCCCAAGAACAAGCAGGAACTGAAGACAGTTGCAGTAGAGTCCTGGCAGAGCATCACCAGGGATGAAACCCAGTGTCTGGTGATGTCTTTGTGTTCCAGACTTCAGGCTGTAATTGACTGCAAAGAGTTTTCAACCAAGTATTAAAAAGTGAAAGTTTGATGGATGATTGTTAATCTGTCCCATTACTTTTGGTCCCTTAAAAAGTGGGAGGCACATATACAAACTGTTGTAATTCCTACACTGTTTACCTGATTTGGATGTAAATACCCTCAAATTAAAGCTGAAAGTCTGTAGTTAAAGCACATCTTGTTTGTTTCATTTCAAGTCCATTGTGGTGGTGTATAGAGCCAAAAAGATTAGAATTGTGTCAATGTCCCAATATTTATGGACCTGACTGTATATTGGGCTTAGGACTTTAAAAATCTGATTGTTGCATTTTGAGTTAAAAAAAAATCTATAAAGGCAAAATATATATGTTTAGATATTCAAACACATTTTTTTTCCAAATATGATTTTTATTAATTTTTTTTTTTCCCAGGAATGAATTGCATATACATAGTATAACAGTGTTTACAGAATAGGAGAACATAGTCTCCTAAAATAATAAGCATGTATTACAAAAAAAACTTAACATATATTAAATTTATACATACAAGAGCTCAAAAATCTAAGTATCCCCCTATCTCACTGCTACAGTAATCTAAGTTCCTGCTTCTTATCACCTTATGTGACAAAGCACCTCTGCTTCATTCCGTATACTTTAACTTAAAGCAGAGTTCCACCCAAAAATGGAACTTCCACTTTTTGGATTCCTCCCCCCCTCCGGTGTCACATTTGGCACCTTTCAGGGGGGAGGAGGGAGCAGATACCTGTCTAATACAATTATTTGCTCCCACTTCCTGGTATAGATCACCGCAGCATTTGCGGTGATCTATGCCACTTCCGGCGCCTACTCCGTCCTCCCCCGCTGTATTCTGGGAGACACACAGGTCCCAGGGACCTGAGAGGATGCGCAGCGCGACTCGCGCATGCGCAGTAGGGAACCAGGAAGTGAAGCCGCACGGCATCACTTCCTTATTTCCTTACTGAGGAAGGTGGCGGCAGCAGCCAAGAGCCGAAGGACGGATCGGCTTCGGATGCCGACATCGCGGGCTCCCTGGACAGGTAAGTGTCCATGTATTAAAAGTCAGCAGCTGCAGTATTTGTAGCTGCTGGCTTTTAATATTTTTTTTCAGCGGACCTCCGCTTTAAAAAAACAAATCTAAATAAAGGACAAGAAGACATATAACATAAAAAAAAAAAAGAAGGAAGGGGAAAGGAATCAAACACATTTTGTTCCTTATGTCTGCCTTTTAAATTTTCTGTTTTTCTTTATTTCCATAAGTTTATATGATTTTAAAATGCAAACATTTCTGTATCACAATATACTGTATATATACAGTATCTCACAAAAGTGAGTACACCCCTCACATTTTTGTAAATATTTTATTGACTCTTTTCATGTGACAACGCTGAAGAAATGTCACTTTGCTACAATATAAAGTAGTGAGTGTACAGCTTGTATAACAGTGTAAATTTGCTGTCCCCTCTAAATAATTCAACACACAGCCATTAATGTCTAAACCGCTGGCAACAAAAGTGAGTACACCCCTAAGTGACAATGTTAAAATTGGGCCCAAAGTGTCAATATTTTGTGTGGTCACCATTATTTTCCAGCACTGCCTTAACCCTCTTGGGCATGGAGTTCACCAGAGCTTCACAGGTTGCCACTGGAGTCCTCTTCCACTCCTCTATGATGACATCATAGAGCTGGTGGATGTTAGAGACCTTGCACTCCTCCACCTTCTGTTTGAGGATGCCCCACAGATGCTCAATAGGGTTTAGGTCTGGAGACATGTTTGGCCAGTCCATCACCTTTACCCTCAGCTTCTTTAGCAAGGCAGTGGTCCTCTTGGAGGGGTGTTTGGGGTCATTATCATGTTGGAAAACTGCCCTGCGGCCCAGTCTCCGATGGGAGGGGATCATGCTCTGCTTCAGTATGTCACAGTACAGTGGAATCTGAGCACTGACAGGCTGATCCCCCCACCCCACTTCAATGCTGGCAGCACTCATACGTATATTTCCCAAAGACAACCTCTGCATATGAGGCTTAACACGTGCACTTAACCTATTTTGTCGACCATGACGAGGCCTGTTCTGAGTGGAATCTGTCCAGTTAAATCGCTGTATGGTCTTGCCCACCGTGCTGCAGCTCAGTTTCAGGGTCTTGGCAATCTTCTTATATCCTAGGCCATCTTTATGTAGAGCAACAATTCTTTTTTTCAGATCCTCAGAGAGTTCTTTGCCACGAGATGCCATGTTGAACCTCCAGTGACCAGTATGAGAGAGTGAGAGCAATAACACCAAATTTAACACACCTGCTCCCCATTCACACCTGAGACCTTGTAACACTAATGAGTCACATGACACCGAGGAGGGAAAATGGCCCCAATTTGGACATTTTCACTTAGGGGTGTACTGACTTTTGTTGCCAGCAGTTTAGACATTAATGGCTGTGTGTTGAGTTATTTTGAGGGGACAGCAAATTGACACTGTTATACAACCTGTACACTCACTACTTTACATTGTAGCAAAGTGTCATTTCTTCAGTGTTGTCACATGAAAAGATATAATAAAATATTTACTAAAATGTGAGGGGTGTACTCACTTTTGTGAGATACTGTGTGTATATACTGTATATAGATAGATAGATAGATAGATAGATAGATAGACACACACATTCACCGGCCACTTTATTAGGTACACCTGTTCCATTGCTTGGTAACACAAATTGCTAATCAGCCAATCACATGGCAGCAACTCAATGCATTTAGCATCTAGACGTGGTGAAGACAACTTTCTGAGGTTCAAACCGAGCATCAGATTAGGGGAGAAAGGGATTTAAGTGACGTTGAACATGGTATGGTTGTTGGTGCCAGATGGGCTGGCCTGAGTATTTCAAAAACTGCTGATCTACTGGGATTTTCACGAACAACCATCTCTGGGGTTTACAGAGAATGGTCCAAAAAAGAGAAACTATCCAGTGAGCGGCAGCTGTGTGGACAAAAATGCCTTGTTGATGTTTTAGGAGAATGGGTAGACTGGTTTGAGATGATAGAAAGGCAACAGTAACACAAATAACCACTTGTTACAACCAAGGTATGCAGAATACCATCTCTGCATGCACAACACATTGACCCTTGAAGCAGATGGGCTACAGTAGCAGAAGACCACACCAGGTGTCACTCCTGTCAGCTAAGAACAGGAAACTGAGGCTACAATTCGCAGAGGCTCATCAAAATTGGACAACAGAAGATTGGAAAAACGTTGCCTGGTCTGATGAGTCTTGATTGCAGTTGCGATATTCGGATGGTAGGGTCAGAATTTGGTGTAAACAACATGAAAGCATGGATCCATCCTACCTTGTATCAACATTCAGGCTGGTGTTGTAATAATGTGGAGGGATATTTTGTTGGCACACTTTGGACCCATTAGTACCAATTGAGCATCGTTTAATTGCCACGGCCTACCTGAGTATTGTTGCTGACCATGTCCATCCCCTTATGACTACAGAGTACACATCTTCTGATGGCTACTTCCAGCAGGATAATACACCATGTCACAAAGCTCAAATCATCTCACCACTGTTTTCTTGAACATAACATATGAGTTCAATGTACTCCAATGGCCTCAACAGTCACCAGATCTCAATCCAATAGAGCACCTTTGGGATGTGGTGAAACAGGAGATTTGCATCATGGATGTGCAGCCGACAAATCTGCAGCAACTGCGTGATGCTATCATGTCAATATGGACCAAAATCTCTGAGGAATGTTTCCAACACCTTGTGGATCTATGCCATGAAGAATTAAGGCAGTTCTGAAGGCAAAAGAGGATCCAACCTGGGACTAGCAAGGTGTACCTAATAAAGTGGCCAGTGAGTGTATATACAGTGGAACCTTGGATTACGAGCATAATTTGTTCCAGAAGAATGCTTGTAATCCAAAGCACTCGTATATCAAACCGAGTTTCCCCATAGAAGTCAATGGAAACTCAGACAATTCGTTCCACAGTCACTTCTATGGTATGCAGTACCGCATGTGGCCAGGTGCACCAGAGATACTTGGAAACACTCGGAAACAGCTCGGAGCCGCTCGAAATGCACTTGCAAGCACTCGGAAAGGCTAGGAAACACTCAGAAACTGTGTGAGTGTTTCCGAGTCCATCCGAGTGCATGCGAGCGGCTCCGAATGTCACTGGCGCCCCCTGCACCTCTGGCCAAATGCGGTACTGCACACCGCAGAGGCTTGAATCCTGCTCGTTTTGCGAGACAACGCTCACAAATTGAGTCAGGATTTGAAAAAAATAATAGTTCATGAGCACATATGTTTTTATGTGATATATATGTTTTATATGATGCATTTTCATTTTTTTCCTTTGGTACATTTCTAGAAGCATGGCACTGTATCTAACTGAAACATTTAATTCTGGTTAATTATTTATTTCATGTGGGTTTTTAATACGGCTGCTGTTTATTACTATTTTCATGAATTTTGGTTTCAAATAATTTTCTTTGGATTGTTATACATATGAACATTTTTTTTTTTTTATTGTGAGATTTCTATGAGTGCTCACAGAAGGGCAGAGTGGGTTACACTTTATTACTTTTTCAAGCTATCCTGCAAAAAAAAAAAGAAAAAAAAAAAAAACTAAAACGATCTCAACTACTTATGTTAAAAACTGAGGTTTTTGTTGCACAGATTCCTAAATACATGAACAAGCCACAGTGCCATGTCAGTGCACTTCTGTGAAGTGTGGTCCCGAATTCAAACATATCTGACTTCCCACTGGGGAGATCAACCCCTCTATGTGACTCCGAGACAGAAGGTGAATATAATTCAAAAAGTCGCTGTGACGGGAATTATTTTCAATTTGGAGGGTTTCATCTCATGTTCTGTTGTGTTTCCAATACAGACAATATAGGTAAACACCTATGGTGTACAGGCAACAAAAATAGCCTGATAAGAGTTTAAACCTTTTACTCTAACCAGTGGCGGCCCGTCCATAGATGGCGCACAGGCGCCGCCTCCCCTATCCATGCATACGGCCCCCTGATCTACATATCAGTGGCACCGGACTATGGATTGCAATGCGGCGGGGTGTTATTTGAAGCACTTGATTAGAGCCAGAGGCTCTAATAGGCATCAAAAGGGTGAGCTTGGACAGCATTGCGCTCAGAGCCCACCTAGTTGTGTGACCATAGTGAATACGTTTTCACTATTAGCACACTAAAGTTCCTCCCCGCCAATCAGGAGGCAGGTCTGTGAGACCTGTTTCCCGATTGGCCAATGCGTCGTCTATTGGATTCCTAACGCTTTGGCAGAAGACACACGGCAGAGAAAGCTGGAGGAGCGGACACCAGAGCCGCCGCGGCCGCTGCCCGCACTCCAAGAGAGGACACCACAGCCTCGCCACACAAGCGAGTAAGTGCCAGGCCAGACCACCCACGGGGGGGGGGGTTGGGGGCTGGGGTGCACCACGGGTCCCCTGGGGGTTGGGGGCTGTTGTTTGTTTGCCGTCCCCCCCCCCAAAGAAGAACCCACCACTGGCTCTAACTAAAACTTGGAAATGGACACAGTGTGGGTACAGGGTTTAGTTTGCCAACTTCTTTTTGGGAATCTTGTGGTTAACATTAAGCTCGTGGTTAGCACTTCAGCCTATCAGCACTAGGTTTGCTGGTTCGAATTCCAACCACGACACTACCTGCCTGGAGTCTGCATGTTCTCCCTGTGCCTGTGTGGGTTTCCTCCGGGTAATCTGGTTTCCTCCTACACTCCAAAGACATGCTAGTAGGCTAATTAGATCCTGTCTAAATTGCCCCTAGTATACAGTATGTATGAATGTGAGTTAGGGACAGTGGCGGTGTGTCCATAAGGGCGCACGGACGCCACCCCCTCTCTCCCGTCACCACCTCTATGACCAATGGATAGATTCATGCATACTTTCCTAGCTTTATAAATAAGTATGTATACTTTTACTGAGAAAACATCCCTATAAATCACATTATAGATTGCTAAGTGTCAAAAACACCCCAAAAGTAAAGCTGAGTAGTGTTTTTAATTATGCTTAAATATAGATATTTAATAATGATTGCATCTTAAGAGAAAGATTCTTCCTCTTTATAACAATAACTTCAATATATATTTTAGGTTTTAATTACAGGAGCAGCAGCAGATTCTAAAGATGAACGGCGATAGGAATTATTAATATTTCTGTTTATAAGTGTATTACTGCAGAAGAGCATTCTAGGAAATCACATTACCATGACTCACTATTCCTTGCAGTGTGTCAGACATCTATCCCTTGAGTCTCTAATGCATTATCAGATCAAGTGTAGAAACAGTGACTTTCTTAAAAAAGTGAATAATAATGATATCACTCTGCACTACAAAACCACAATCACATACCGTACACCCAGTGGGTAAAAATCTGCAATACTAAGCAACATTGTACATATGTGCTCAGCTCTGGAGCACACAAAAATAGACAGGACCCTTTAGCTCGCCATAGATGATTTGTTTTTTGTTCAGCCAGTGTGTGGGTGGGGCCTACTCGCCCTTCACATGGGGGGTACCTTTGTGCGCGGGAGCAGATGGAGACTACGGTCATATGAACAGTCGAACATTAAGGCAGTTCCCCGCCCTAGAGATAAGCCTTCACTGTGCGCAGTAATAAAATACAGAATTCCTCTGAAAAGCGACTTGTCCCATGTCACTATACACTGTAACTTGTATGTTGCGTTAGGAGTGGCATGCTGAGCCTGCACCCACTCTGCTCTGTTATCTCTCTCCCAGTAACAGAATGGGGTCCAGCCGTGCACATAGCACAGGCATGAACGCTTTTACTTCCCATACCTCGTGACCAGGCTCCGTAATTTTGATTCGGATCTGGTTGCTACTGGAAACCAACCACTAAGCAGGGAGCCAGACAATGACCCCCTTGCTACCAGAGGACCTGTCACTTTACTAGGTACAACACCTAACGACTACTTGCTTGTAGCTGGTTCCTTCACCCATAGAAACTACACTCCTCTTCTCCTTGTCTTGCTGAGTTAACCCTTTTGTAACAGTGTTACTTCATACCCCTTTGTGCTTTACAGATCTAGGTTCTTTAAGATATGCCAAAACCAAAATGCACCCCTTTGAATAACTTCAGACCAGGCTCATAGCAGTTAATGTGACTTTACTGAAGAAGTATGGCATAACAGTTCTATATGAACAATGTCTTTCCTCTAATTCTAACTATTGCGGTGTGGCTTCCCAGGCATACCTCTGTGAGGCGAGAGTCCATAATGGCATTTTCTATGGCTGAATGTCCCTGAAAGTCCAAGTGTCTGTAGCAGCAATCCCGATTCCACATACAGTCAGAACCAAGTCAGTTAGGAAGAGCCTGCCAAGAAGGACCCTGGACCTCAGCCTTCCCCCTTTTTATAGTACAGGTGGGCCAGCTAGGATCAAAAATCCCAAGAACAGAAAAAGTCAAACTGCCAACGCAGGTTCATTTTAATAGAGCTCAGTTTGGCAACCAGAAGTAAAAAGAGACACATGGTACTTCTGTATGTGGAGGAACATGTGGCTCACTCTCCTCCCTCCCCTTACGACAGTACCGGTGCTAGATGATTGCCACTTAGGCAACTAGCGTGTAAGCGGGGCCTAGATAGAATACTTGAACTTTGGGGGAAAAAACACCAGACAGCATTCATTTACACTGGTTTTATGTTGTAGAAAACAACAAAATACAACAGGCAGATATAGCATTGGCACTAAGTATTCTGTGGAATATAGTGTCATGGTAGGCAGAAGAACGGTTGTGAGGAAGACAATTCGGACTAGTTCTGTAAATCATACCTACAATTCAAAACTGCCAGAAGAGCATGGGAATGTAGACCAACCCTTCAACTCTCACCAAATACAACTATTGTAAATAAAGAGACACACACAATGTATCTGGAAAAATTTGGGCCGCAGCACGTTTATTGGTATAAGTAAAAAATAATCAAGAATATAATATAACATCTTTAATTATTAAATAAAACTCAAGACACGACTTTACTATCCAGAATAAATTGCT
The DNA here is from genome assembly GCF_042186555.1 of Aquarana catesbeiana. NCBI lineage: Eukaryota > Metazoa > Chordata > Amphibia > Anura > Ranidae > Aquarana > Aquarana catesbeiana. Next base: position 278,026,873 of record NC_133324.1, read on the forward strand.
CAGTCATTAAGGACTCGAGCTAAATGAATAAACATAACCACAAGTCCCCATTTTTAATAAAAAGGGTGACAAAACCACAAAAAGCGCCTTGCGACAAAGGGTGGGAGGGCGGCGTGCTTGCTGCGCCAACTCACTGGCAAATTGCCTTAGCTGAGCCTTCTTATATATTAGGCCCCACTCGTTCTAGAATGTTCTGATGGGTCACATGGTATACTCTCTTCCTGCCCAAACTCCTATTTGAATTTTGAAAGAGCCAGCATCCTTAAAGTAATTCATTAACTTAATATTTATTTAAAATAGGAGGGAAGGGCAGCCACATGCCCATGGCCACACAGAATCTGCCATTAAAGCAATATTAAACCCAAGAACAAAATGTAATATACTGTTGTATACCAATTCTTAAATGTGGTAATTGCCTTAGTTTTCTTTTTTTTTACCGGTGATCTGGTCAGTAACACACTTCCTGTCTAAGGCTGGATTCACACCTATGCAGTTTTAGTGCTTTTTGCATTTTGCAGATTTGCACTAGAGTCCATTTAACATGGTTCCCTATGGAACGTGTTCTGTAGTGTAAATCTGCAAAATGCAAAAAGCACAAAAAATGCATAGGTGTGAATCCAGCCTAAAGCCTGGTACACACAACACGTTGAGTTGAATAAAAAAAAAAAACCTGACAGTTCCGGTCGGAACTGCTGTACTAACAGTGTTAGTCCAGCGATCTCCCCCCTCCAGAACACTTGGCCGGCTTCTGTCGGACTGGCTGACATACACACGGGACGAATGTCGGCCTGTTTTTATTGAATTGGTCAAAATCTCCCAACATTTGGCCTGTGTGTACTAGGCATTAGGGTGTCTCTACTCAGAATGGTTGAGCAACAGAAAAACTTTAGACAGCAGCATGGTCAGTCTGGGTTGAATAATCACAGACACTGGCTGGAACACTAAGTAAAAATAAAGGAAAAAAGACGAAAAGAAAATAAATGCAGCCTCCACATCTAAAGGGCCGTACACACGATCGGACTTTTTGACAACAAACATGCAAATTAGCTGTTTTGGAGCAACATCCGACCGTGTGTACGCTCCATCGGACAAACTTTTTCTGTTTTCATCGGACTTTTGTTGGCTGTGCAAACGGACAAACTTTCCGGCAACAAAAGTCCGATGGAGCAAAGTCCGATCGTGTGTACACAAAAGCATCGGACTTTTGTACAAAACTACAGTACGCAGCCGCGAGAATGTTTCGAGCGCGATCCGATCGCGCTGGTTCTCAGCGACAGTGTACTGTACATCTCGCGCTGGCTACAATAGGAAAAACACATTTTCCTACTGCGGCGAGCGCGAGAGGGAATTTCCCTCTGGGGGGATACCAGGCCCTGACTTTTCATTTTTCGTGAGGGGGCCGGACCTTCTCTTTAAGGAGAAGCCTTATCACTGCACCTCAGGGCCTTTGTGAAGAATGCATGCACACTGCCAACCAGTGCTGGGACAGGGTCATCCCAGGGCAAAGATACCAAACTGCATCCCCTCCCCCCAGTTTATAACAGCAGTAAACTATAGCATGAACAATAAACTATATCATGACATGCAGAATGAAGCAGTGTGAAATGGGGATTGTACAGCCCAGGAAACAAAAAGGGGTGACGTTGAATAGGGCTTGTAAAGTGCAGCAAATAGAATGAGATGAAATGGAATAGAGGGTGCAGCATGTCGTACAGAATGAGGTGATATGGAATAGGAAATGTACAGCATATTGTACAGAATGAGGTATTATTAGAGTTGCCACCTCATCCCTTTAAACCCGAACACATATTAATTACACAGATTCTATGGCTGATTAAGGTGGTAATTAAACTCACTTAGTGCCTTACCTGCATTCAATTAGCCACAGAACCTGTGTAATTCATATTTGTTCAGGTTTAAAAGGATGAGGTGGCAACTCTAGCTATTATAAAATAGCACAATGTACTGAATGAGGTATTGTGAAATAGGGAATGTGCAGTAGGATGTGCAGAATAAGGTATTATGGAATAGGGAATGTACAGCGCGGTGTGCAGAATGAGGTATTGTGGAATAGGGAATTACAGCATGATGTGCAGAATGAGATACTATGGAATAGAGAATGTACAGCATGGTGTGCAGAATGAGGTGATATGGAATAGGGACTGTACAGCACGGCACACAGAATGCAGTGATATGGAATAGGGAATGTACAAAAATGCAGTTCTTTCTTGATGCATTTGCATTACTCCCAACTTTTTGAGATGAGAATGAGGAACACCTATTAGCATGTACTTGTACAGCATAAGACACACCCCCTGCCATACCCCCTTAAAAGAGAATTATATATATATTTTTAAATTATTAGTTAGTTTTACCACTACTATTTCTTTATACTGGCTTTCGAAATTTACAAATGCAGCAATTTAGAATTCGAATGGAAGGTTTAGCACTGGGAAACACTTTTCGGGCCAGTTCACACCACATGCAGTCCAGTGCATTTTTTGTCTGCATCATAATTGCATAGAAAGTATGTTATATGGTTTTCAATGGCGTAGTCTCGTGAGTGTCAATGCGTAGTTAGCCAGTGCCGGCAATACTTCACTATATGCCTTTCTCTCTCTTTTTATATATATTGTCTTCCCTGGTCCGCATACTAATTATTTGTGGGAGCTCCTCTGACCTTGGATTTACCATCGTGACTCCACTAAGCGTTTTTTGACCCCTGGACTGCAAAGCTGAGGGTCTACAGGCTTTGGTGAGTGGGGTCACAAGAGGGGAATTTTGCTCTTTTATTGAGTGTGGTCTCTGAACATTTCTTTTCAACCTTGATATTTGAGTCGCCGTTGGAAATACTTGGCACTTTACACGTATGTTTTCACTGTATTATTATTTACCATTGAGTATTTGTTTTATTGCACTTTGCACTTTACTTTTTCCATGAGCGCAAGACATTCATTTTTAAGGTCTAGTACCTTTGCAACAGCTGCTATGGTCTTTATCAATTAATTTGCACTATATAGAGTTCTCCATTGGCACAAGTTTTAGTTTGTTTTATATTGCAGTTCCAGTGCGTTCCAGTTCCAGAAAAAAAAGTAGAACATGCTGCATTTTTCCTGCACTGGTCTATAGTGGAACGCTGTAAAATGCATCAAAAACACACTGGAATACACATTTTCCTATTTAAGGTTAAGAAAAAAGAGGGGGAAAAATGCACTGGACTGCTTAAAAAACATACCAAAGATGCACTGGAACGCATTAAAAACACGTCAAAAACGCGCATGTAGAAAAGTATCTGGAAAGCATCCAGACTGCGTTTCTATGGTGTAAACTGGCTCTTTGAAGGATAAATATTGCATTTTATATACAACTATATAGATCAGACCAAAATGAGGGACAAGTGAGGTGGAAAGAGGGACAAAGGAACTTTGTTCCAAATCTTTTGGGATGCCATTAATAATAAACAGCACCACAAGCCTGACAAGTGATTTTGCACATGTACACCCGTTACACTACCGTAAATGCAGGCTCCTTGAATGATTAGATTTAGTCTGTCCTCATCGCACTGCGTCCCTCTCTGTCTGTCCCCGGCGTCCTTCTGTGTCCCTGGCATCCCTCTCTGTCCTCAATGCACTGCGTCCCTCTCTCTCTGTCCCCAGCATCCCTCTCTGTCCTCATCGCACTGCGTCCCTCTCTGTCTGTCCCCGGCGTCCTTCTGTGTCCCTGGCATCCCTCTCTGTCCTCAATGCACTGCGTCCCTCTCTCTCTGTCCCCAGCATCCCTCTCTGTCCTTGGTGTCCCTCTCTGTCCTCATCGCACTGCGTCCCTCTCTGTCTGTCCCCGGCGTCCTTCTGTGTCCCTGGCATCCCTCTCTGTCCTCAATGCACTGCGTCCCTCTCTCTCTGTCCCCAGCATCCCTCTCTGTCATTGGTGTCCCTCTCTGTCCTCATTGCACTGCGTCCCTCTCTGTCTGTCCCCGGCGTCCCTCTCTGTCTGTCCCCGGCGTCCCTCTCTGCCTGTCCCCGGCGTCCCTCTCTGCCTGTCCCCGGCGTCCCTCTCTGCCTGTCCCCGGCGTCCCTCTCTGCCTGTCCCCGGCGTCCCTCTCTGCCTGTCCCCGGTGTCCCTCTTTGTCTGTCCCCGGTGTCCCTCTCTGTCCTCATCGCACTGTCCCCCTGTCTGTCCCCAGCGTCACTCTCTGTCATCGCACTGCGTCCCTCTCTGTCTATCCCCGGCGTCTCTCTCTGCCTGTCCCTGGAATCCCTCTTTGTCTGTCCCTGGCGTCCCTCTCTGTCCCTGGCGTCCCTCTCTGTCCTCATCGCACTGTGTCCCTCTTTGCCTGTCCCTCTCAGACCCCGGTGTCCCTGTCTGTCTGTCCAGGTGTCCCTCTGTGTCCCTGGCGTCCCTCTCTGTCCTCATCACACTGCACGCCTCTCTGTCTGTCCCCAGCATCCCTCTCTGTCCCTGGCATCCCTCTCTGTCTGTCCCTGGTGTCCCTCTCTGTCCTCATCGCACTGTGTCCCTCTCTGTCCCTGGCGTCCCTCTCTGTCCTCATCGCACTGTGTCCCTCTCTGTCCCTGGCGTCCCTCCCTGTGCTCATCGCACTGTGTCCCTCTCTGTCCCTGGCGTCCCTCCCTGTGCTCATCGCACTGCGTCTCTCTGTCTGTCCCCAGCATCCCTCTCAGACCCCGTTGTCCCTCTCTGTCTGTCCAGGCGTCCCTCTGTGTCCCTGGCGTCCCTCTCTGTCCTCATCGCACTGCATCCCTCTCTGTCTGTCCCCAGCGTCCCTCTCTGTCCCTGGAGTCCCTCTCTCTCTGTCCCCAGCATCACTTTCTGTCCCTGGCGTCCCTCTCTGTCCTCATAGCACTGCGTCCCTCTCTGTCCCTGGCATCCCTCTCTGTCCTCATCACACTGTGTCCCTTTGTCTGTCCCCAGCATCCCTCTTTGTCCCTGGCGTCCCTGTCTGTCCCCCCCCCCTCGCCACAGTGTCCCCCTGTGTCCTCCCTCCCACCACAGTGTCCCCCCTGTGTCCTCCCCCCCCACCACAGTGTCCCCCTGTGTCCTCCCCCCTGCCACAGTGTCCCCCTGTGTCCTCCCCCCTGCCACAGTGTCCCCCTGTGTCCTCCCCCCTGCCACAGTGTCCCCCCCCCACGTTGTCACTCTCTGTCCTCATCGCACTGCGTCCCTCTCTGTGTCTGTCCGCAGCGTCCCTCTCTGTCCTCAATGCACTGCATCCCTCTCTCTCTGTCCCCAGCGTCCCTCTCTGTCCTCGGTGTTCCTCTCTGTCCTTATCGCACTGCATAGCTCTCTGTCTGTCCCCAGTGTCCCTCTCTGTCCCTGACGTCCCTCTCTGTCATCACACTGCATCCCTCTCTGTCTGTCCCCAACGTCCCTCTCTGTTCTCATTGTACTGCGTCCCTCTCTGCCCCTGGCGTCCCTCTCTATCCTCATCGCACTGTGTCTTTGTCTGTCCCCAGCAACCCTCTCTGACCCCTGTGTCCCTTTCTGTCTGTCCCCGGCATCCCTCTGTGTCCCTGGCGTCCCTCTCTGTCCTCATCGCACTGCATCCCTCTCTGTGTGTCCCCAGCATCCCTCTCTGTCCTCATTGCACTGCATACTTCTCTGTCTTCATCGCACTGCGTCCCTCTCTGTCTGTCCCCGACGTCCCTCTCTGTCCTCATTGCACTGCGTCCCTCTGTCTGTCCCCGACGTCCCTCTCTGTCTGTCCCCGACGTCCCTCTCTGTCCCTGGCGTCCCTCTCTATCCTCATCACACTGCATCTCTGTCTGTCCCCAGCATCCCTCTCTGACCCCGGTGTCCCTCTCTGTCTGTCCCCGGTGTCCCTCTGTGTCCCTCTCTGTCTGTCCCCAGCGTCCCTCTCTGTCCTCATCGCACTGCGTCCCTCTCAGTCTGTCCCCAGCGTCCCTCTCTGTCCTCAATGCACTGCGTCCCTCTCTCTCTGTCTCCAGCGTCCCTCTCTGTCCTCATCGCACTGCGTCCCTCTCTGTCCTCATTGCACTGCATCGCTCTCTGTCTGTCCCCAGTGTCCCTCTCTGTCCCTGGCGTCCCTCTCTGTCTGTCCCCGACGTCCCTCTCTGTCCTTATCGCACTGCGTCCCTCTCTGTCCCTGGCGTCCCTCTCTATCCTCCTCGCACTGTGTCTCTCTGTCTGTGCCCAGCATCCCTTTCTGACCCTGGTGTCCCTCTCTGTCTGTCCCCGGCGTCCCTCTGTGTCGCTGTCACTCATCGCACTGCGTCTCTCTGTCTGTCCCCAGCATCCCTCTCAAACCCCGTTGTCCCTCTCTGTCTGTCCAGGCGTCCCTCTGTGTCCCTGGCATCCCTCTCTGTCCTCATCGCACTGCATCCCTTTCTGTCTGTCCCCAGCGTCCCTCTCTGTCCCTGGAGTCCCTCTCTCTCTGTCCCCAGCATCACTCTCTGTCCCTGGCGTCCCTCTCTGTCCTCATCGCACTGCGTCCCTCTCTGTCCCTGGCATCCCTCTCTGTCCTTATCGCACTGTGTCCTTCTGTCTGTCCCCAGCATCCCTCTTTGTCTCTGGCGTCCCTGTCTGCCCCCCCCCCCCCCCCCGACACAGTGTCCCCCTGTGTCCTCCCTCCCACCACAGTGTCCCCCTGTGTCCTCTCCCCTGCCACAGTGTCCCCCTGTGTCCTCCCCCCTGCCACAGTGTCCCCCCCCCCCACGTTGTCACTCTCTGTCCTCATCGCACTGCGTCCCTCTCTGTGTCTGTCCCCAGCGTCCCTCTCTGTCCTCAATGCACTGCGTCCCTCTCTCTCTGTCCCCAGCATCCCTCTCTGTCCTCGGTGTTCCTCTCTGTCCTTATCGCTCTCTGTCTGACCCCAGTGTCCCTCTCTGTCCCCAGTGTCCCTCTCTGTCCCTGACGTCCCTCTCTGTCATCACACTGCGTCCCTCTCTGTCTGTCCCCGACGTCCCTCTCTGTCCCTGGCGTCCCTCTCTATCCTCATCGCACTGTGTCTTTCTGTCTGTCCCCAGCAACCCTCTCTGACCCCGGTGTCCCTTTCTGTCTGTCCCCAGCATCCCTCTGTGTCCCTAGCGTCCCTCTCTGTCCTCATCGCACTGCATCCCTCTCTGTCTGTCCCCAGCATGCCTCTCTGTCCTCATCGCACTGCATCCCTCTCTGTCTGTCCCCGACGTCCCTCTCTGTCCTCATCGCACTGCGTCCCTCTCTGTCCCTGGCGTCCCTCTCTATCCTCATCGCACTGTGTCTTTCTGTCTGTCCCCAGCAACCCTCTCTGACCCCGGTGTCGCTTTCTGTCTGTCCCCGGCATCCCTCTGTGTCCCTGGCGTCCCTCTCTGTCCTCATCGCACTGCATCCCTCTCTGTCTGTCCCCAGCATCCCTCTCTGTCCTCATCGCACTGCGTCCCTCTCTGTCCTCATCGCACTGCGTCCCTCTCTCTCTGTCCCCGACGTCCCTCTCTGTCTGTCCACAACGTCCCTCTCTGTCCCTGGCGTCCCTCTCTATCCTCATCACACTGCGTCTCTGTCTGTCCCCAGCATCCCTCTCTGACCCCGTTGTCCCTCTCTGTCTGTCCCCGGTGTCCCTCTGTGTCCCTTGCGTCCCTCTCTGTCCTCATCGCACTGCATCCCTCTGTCTGTCCCCAGCGTCCCTCTCTGTCCTCATCGCACTGCGTCCCTCTCTGTCCTCATTGCACTGCATCGCTCTCTGTCTGTCCTCAGTGTCCCTCTCTGTCCCTGGCATCCCTCTCTGTCTGTCTCCGATGCCCCTCTCTGTCCTCATTGCACTGCATCTCTGCCTTTCCCTAGCATCCCTCTCTTAGGGCAGCACTCTTAAGCTGCACTTATATGCTGTAGTGATGGTCACTGATAGGCTGCACTGATGAGGCCGCACTGATTGTCTGCACTAATGGGCACTGATAAGCTTTATGTTGATATTGTTCAAAAGTTGTTGTTAATATTTATTTTTGGAACTTAATTCTGCATAAAACATTTAACAGAGTAATTTCGTGAGATCATTTACAAGGGTGTGTCTAGGGGCGGGGCAGGGTAGAGTTGTTTTTAAATTAGGGGTGCATTTGTTTAGTCAGGCCTAGGGCAGCACATAACCTAAATACACCACTGGGAATATAAAATGTACAGCATGGTGTACAGAATGAGGTATTATGGAATAGAGAATGTACAGCATGGTGTACAGAATGAGGTATTATGGAATAGAGAATGTACAGCATGGTGCACAGAATGAGGTGATATGGAATAGAGAATGTACAGCATGGTGTACAGAATGAGGTGATATGGAATAGAGAATGTACAGCATGGTGCACAGAATGAGGTATTATGGAATAGAGAATGTACAGCATGGTGCACAGAATGAGGTATTATGGAATAGAGAATGTACAGCATGGTGCACAGAATGAGGTATTATGGAATAGGGAATGTACAGCATGGTGCACAGAATGAGGTATTATGGAATAGAGAATGTACAGCATGGTGTACAGAATGTGGTATTATGGAATAGAGAATGTACAGCATGGTGCACAGAATGAGGTGATATGGAATAGAGAATGTACAGTATGATGCACAGAATGAGGTATTATGGAATAGAGAATGTACAGCATGGTGTACAGAATGAGGTGATATGGAATAGAGAATGTACAGTATGGTGCACAGAATGAGGTATTATGGAATAGAGAATGTACAGCATGGTGCACAGAATGAGGTATTGTGGAATAGAGAATGTACAGCATGGTGCACAGAATGAGGTGATATGGAATAGAGAATGTACAGTATGGTGCACAGAATGAGGTATTATGGAATAGAGAATGTACAGCATGGTGTACAGAATGAGGTGATATGGAATAGAGAATGTACAGTATGGTGCACAGAATGAGGTATTGTGGAATAGAGAATGTACAGCATGGTGCACAGAATGAGGTATTGTGGAATAGAGAATGTACAGCATGGTGCACAGAATGAGGTATTGTGGAATAGAGAATGTACAGCATGGTGTACAGAATGAGGTATTATGGAATAGAGAATGTACAGCATGTGTACAGAATGAGGTGATGTGGAATAGAGAATGTACAGCATGGTGTACAGAATGAGGTGATGTGGAATAGAGAATGTACAGCTTGGTGCACAGAATGAGGTGATGTGGAATAGAGAATGTACAGCATGGTGCACAGAATGAGGTATTATGGAATAGAGAATGTACAGCATGGTGTACAGAATGAGGTATTATGGAATAGAGAATGTACAGCATGGTGTACAGAATGAGGTATTATGGAATAGAGAATGTACAGCATGGTGTACAGAATGAGGTATTATGGAATAGAGAATGTACAGCATGGTGTACAGAATGAGGTGATATGGAATAGAGAATGTACAGCATGGTGTACAGAATTAGGTATTATGGAACAGAGAATGTACAGCATGGTGCACAGAATGAGGTGATATGGAATAGAGAATGTACAGCATGGTGTACAGAATGAGGTGATGTGGAATAGAGAATGTACAGCATGGTGTACAGAATGAGGTATTATGGAATAGAGAATGTACAGCATGGTGTACAGAATGAGGTATTATGGAATAGAGAATGTACAGCATGGTGCACAGAATGAGGTATTGTGGAATAGAGAATGTACAGCATGGTGCACAGAATGAGGTGATATGGAATAGAGAATGTACAGTATGGTGCACAGAATGAGGTATTATGGAATAGAGAATGTACAGCATGGTGTACAGAATGAGGTGATATGGAATAGAGAATGTACAGTATGGTGCACAGAATGAGGTATTGTGGAATAGAGAATGTACAGCATGGTGCACAGAATGAGGTATTATGGAATAGAGAATGTACAGCATGTGTACAGAATGAGGTGATGTGGAATAGAGAATGTACAGCATGGTGTACAGAATGAGGTGATGTGGAATAGAGAATGTACAGCATGGTGCACAGAATGAGGTGATGTGGAATAGAGAATGTACAGCATGGTGCACAGAATGAGGTGATGTGGAATAGAGAATGTACAGCATGGTGTACAGAATGAGGTGATATGGAATAGAGAATGTACAGTATGTTGCACAGAATGAGGTATTATGGAATAGAGAATGTACAGCATGGTGTACAGAATGAGGTATTATGGAATAGAGAATGTACAGCATGGTGTACAGAATGAGGTATTATGGAATAGAGAATGTACAGCATGGTGTACAGAATGAGGTATTATGGAATAGAGAATGTACAGCATGGTGTACAGAATTAGGTATTATGGAACAGAGAATGTACAGCATGGTGCACAGAATGAGGTGATATGGAATAGAGAATGTACAGCATGGTGTACAGAATTAGGTATTATGGAACAGAGAATGTACAGCATGGTGCACAGAATGAGGTGATATGGAATAGAGAATGTACAGCATGGTGTACAGAATGAGGTGATGTGGAATAGAGAATGTACAGCATGGTGTACAGAATGAGGTATTATGGAATAGAGAATGTACAGCATGGTGTACAGAATGAGGTATTATGGAATAGAGAATGTACAGCATGGTGTACAGAATGAGGTATTATGGAATAGAGAATGTACAGCATGGTGTACAGAATGAGGTGATATGGAATAGAGAATGTACAGCATGGTGTACAGAATGAGGTATTATGGAATAGAGAATGTACAGCATGGTGCACAGAATGAGGTGATGTGGAATAGAGAATGTACAGCATGGTGTACAGAATGAGGTGATGTGGAATAGAGAATGTACAGCATGGTGTACAGAATGAGGTGATGTGGAATAGAGAATTTACAGCATGGTGTACAGAATGAGGTATTATGGAATAGAGAATGTACAGCATGGTGTACAGAATGAGGTGATATGGAATAGAGAATGTACAGCATGGTGTACAGAATGAGGTGATGTGGAATAGAGAATGTACAGCATGGTGTACAGAATGAGGTGATGTGGAATAGAGAATGTACAGCATGGTGTACAGAATGAGGTATTATGGAATAGAGAATGTACAGCATGGTGTACAGAATGAGGTGATATGGAATAGAGAATGTACAGCATGTGTACAGAATGAGGTGATGTGGAATAGAGAATGTACAGCATGGTGTACAGAATGAGGTGATGTGGAATAGTTCTTTCATGACGCATTTGAGATGACATTAACAATAAATGGCACCACAAGCATGACAGGTGATTTTGCACACATTCACCCCCTACGCTACTGTAAATGCAGGATCCTTGAATGATTAGATTATGTCTAAAGGAAAATATTGTAAACATTTCCGTTGATTTTGTAAATGTGTGGCGTAATGTGTAAAGTATAGACCGTCAGCAATCAGCCAGACCCGTTTACACGTTAAGGTTGGTGCCGGTAAATGCATGTCAGACTGGATGTAAATAAATACAAGATGAGATCTTTGCCATTATACTGTCAGTGCTCAAATCTGCATTCTCTCCATTGACATTAATGGCAGACATATTTCTCTATATATTTTGCCTGCAGGTTCACATGGATGTAACTGCACCGAAAATACACAGTCAGTGCCTTATGGCTGATGCATATTAATGTTTGCTGTACTTTGTATACATTATTTTTCCCCCAAAGCCTTTTAAACACTGCCCAGTATATATCCAAATGTAATCTTCAATTAAGGATCCTTGCTTGGTTTCCAGCTTACAAAGAATGTATTCCGCACACAGGCATGCTATGACTGGGGAAGGGCTGTGGGTGCTAATTGCTGTAGGCGTGGACACAAAGAGACTCGAGCAGAAGAGGGCGGGGCGCACTATTCAGTGCCATCCGCACACTGATAAACCTGCAAGGGGCGTGAGCGAGGTGGGGCGGGGCGCTGGGCTGCTGTCACAGGCAGAGCCTGGTAATCAGCGAGAGGCGGGGTTCCTAATAGCTCGCAGCGATTGGCAGAACAGTGTGACAGCTGCACGATGCAACCAGTGTCAGAGCAGATTTCCCAACTTCATTGTTGTGTTCCTCATAGAAGAGTGCCGATCACCCTCTCCTAGTGAGTAGGGAAGCCAGCACTCGGAGGCGTACACCTACAGACGTTCCCAGTACACAAACAGTACTTGTTTGTACATGCTGCCATGTATGCTAATTCATCGCCTGAATAATACGTGCGATAGTGCTAACACATACGTCAAACACGAACCCCGGATGTAAGCTGAGGTATTGGCAGTATGTGGCATGTGTTTGATTCGGGTATGGTGTATTGAGGCATCGATACTGTGTGATCTGTGATCTAATTCACATTACATTTGGGGGCAGACCGCTGAGACTTCTGTAAAAATCTAGCATTACAAACTAAGGCCATGTTCAGAGAACAATATATAAAGTGACCCTGTTGTCAAACCAAAAAAAAAACAAAACAAAACAAAAAAAAGGATGTTCCTGTAATGCTGGTTACAGCTTGAATTAAAGCTGATTTAGGCGTCATGCACACAACCGTACAGCATACAGCGCCTGTATAATTACTGTCTCGGGTCCACATGCTGATGCCAACAGCCATCCATTGAGATGAATTAGAAAAAGCAGCTGTACACTGTTATGGGCTGGGGGTGCTACCTGTGTACAGAGTATATGTCCACGAGGGTGCTTTACGCAACCTTACCCCATCATGTAACTGCGTACAGCTGCATTTTCTAATTCATCTCAACGGGCAGCTGTATGTGGCAGCAATGGGTACCAGGAAGTGATTACACATGCCAGGGCCGTAGATTGGAGGGTACCATCAGTCCTCCTGTACGGGGCCCAGGCCAGCAGAGTGGATTGGATGTGGGCGCGGGGGGGGGGGGGGGGGGATTACAGGAACTGATCCTTTTGTATGGCTCTCTGCAGCAGCTGAAAGCTGTCTTCTCCTCTCCCTCCCATTGGCTTTCAGCTGCTGCAGAAAGAGCCATACAAAGGATCAGTTTGAGTAATTGCCCCCTCCGCCACACCGATAACCCTCCCTGTGCACTATACGTTTCCCCCTGCTGCCCAGGCCCCCCCTGTTTGTACCCCCCCCGCAGCGCTGCTGGCTTCCCTCCTCTTCTCCTCACTGGCAACTGCAAGCACACAATAGGATCCTTCAAGATTGAGAGTGCGGGAAGGGTTAGGTGAATATATCATATTTACTAGCCCCTTCCTTTCCTAAATGAACACACTGAGTGTTCTGTGCCAATAACTCTGTGTTCAATCATAATGGAAGCCTTGGCTGTATGGTTTCTAACAGCAGCCCTGACGCAGGCTCTGCATGCTGTACAGCTGTGTGCCAGAGACATAAATCAGCTGCAATTTGAGCCGTGGGTAGCCCTGCAAGCACCACCCAAAACAAGAAGAACTGAATGAGCGAACAGTGGTTGGATCCTAGCAGATGCAGTCAGGGTTTGGCAGCACCACTGTATTTAGGGTGCCACAGCTGCAACATACCGTAATCGTCAGCAGAAATTCTCCATTGATGCTGTTTAGTATGGCTGGAGGGAATCAAGTGATTTTCTCTCATTCAGCCTGTGGGTTGAATTTTCTTCTGAAGCAATTACTTCTGGAAGTGTCAATCACTTGCTAATTAGTTCTTCCTGCCAATCCCCACATCATTACTGTGTCCTATAGTGACATAGGAGTTGGTAGGCAGAACAAGTACGTTCTGCGGTGGATACACCTGGAAGCAGTGTCAGAACTACCAGGGTCACAAAGGTCACATTTGCAACTGGGCCCTGGTGTTCCACCACTGTGAGGGGGCCCGCTGCGCGACTTTAAGGCTTGGTTCACACTGCTCCGACCCCAAAGTCGTATGACTTGCTTGTGATTTCCTTGTCACTTGCTTGAGACTTCCATACGAATTTTCCGTGCAACTTTTGTGATTTAACATTGCAATCAATGGCACTCAGAAAAGTAGTGCAGGAACCTTTTTTTTTTTTTTTTTTTTCCGCTGAGACTTGAGTTGCATTGAATGTGTTTTGACTTCATGTGTCACAGTGTGAACCAGGGCATATAAAGGGCCCCAAGATGGGTGTAAAGGACCCTGGCATCAGTGGGAAGGGCCCCCGGGACCAGAGGAAAGGACCAGAGGGACCAAGGGAAGACTTTTCAAAATGCATAAGGTACCTTAACATTTGAACAAGCTGAAGTTAGAAGCTGATTGGCTACCATGCACAGCTGCACCAGATTTGCTCCAGTTTTAGTAAATCTCCCCTGTGCCCTCTCCAAATATTGAATGACTAAGGCCTGGTTCACACCTATGTAGGTTATAGTTTGCATATTCCAGGTGCATTTTGTGTTTTTTCAATACACGTTTTTGATCCATTGAAGTCTATGGAACCAAAAACCAGAAATAAGTCTCTGGCCCTTTCCATGAAATGCACAGATGTGAGCTTCATTCATAGGAAACCATGTTAAATGGTCTGTAGTGTGTTTCTGAAAAACAGAAAATGCCCTAAAAAAATGCATAGGTGTAAACTAGGCCTAAAAGAGGATTGGGTCCAGCAGCTGTATAATTTATTATAAAAAGACTTGCAAAGCTATTTTTGTGTAGAATGTGCAATAGAAATAATTTACCTTTCATCAATTTACATGATTTAGAAAGTGAAGTTTTGAAGTATTTTCAGTTGAAGTAATATAAGAAAATTGAAGAGCATATTCTGATTATCCAATTGATATGTCAATAAATTTGTACTCTAGGCATACCTCCTCCTTCCCCTGCCACCTGGCCAGTAGAAGAGAGGAGCGGAGCCTCACGCATGCGCAGTAGGGTTCCTGGCATGAAGCCGTAAGGCTACACTGCCGGGTACCCTTACCCGCAATGGCGGCGGCAGCACCCGACATGCGGTGCTGACATCGCTGGACTCCAAAACAGGTACTGTAAGGCCCCTTTCACACTGGGGCGGTGGGGGCGTCGGCGGTACAACAGCGCTATTTTTAGCGCTGCTGTACCGTCGTTCTTGCAGCGGTATTCGGCCGCTAGCGGTGCAGTTTTAACCCCCGCTGGCGGCCGAAAAAGGGTTAAAATCCCTTGTACAGCGCGGCTATAGCCGCGGTATTGCCGCGGTATAGCCGCGCTGTCCCATTGATTTCAACGGGCAGGAGCGGTTTAGGAGCGGTGAATACACCGCTCCTTCACCGCTCCAAAGAAGCGGTTTGCAGGACTTTTTTCACCGTCCTGCCAGCGCACCGCTTCAGTGTGAAAGCCCTCGGGCTTTCACACTGAACAAACAGCGGAGGCTGTTTAGGGGCGGTTTGCAGGCGGTATTTTTAGCGCAATACCGCCTGCAAACCGCCTCAGTGTGAAAGGGGCCTCAGTGTCCTATTATTAAAAGCCAGCAGCTGCAGTATGTGTAGCTGCTGGCTTTTAATTTTTGCAGCGATGGGCGGACCTCCTCTTTAAACCTAGTACCCATGATGAGATTATCGTCCGTTTTTTTTTTTTTCATGCATGCTAGTCTCCATATCGAAAAGAAATAGGTTACTATAGTACAAAAATTCTCGTAGGACAGAATAAAAATTGTGAAGTAATGTATTTTCGGAGGAAAACTGTACTGATTAAGCGAAAATCATAGGATCTGGTATCATACTAGAAACATTTTTGTGTTTTCTCTTCGGAAATTTTCAGACGAAAGCGGTGTACTAATTTTTTGTATGATATTCTGATCGTGTGTACGGGGCTTTACTGACAGGTTTGCCAACCCATCTTTAACTTTTTTTTCACTGACAAAACATGGAAAATTTACTGACAGAGTGCATTTTTTTTTACTGACAACCTGAAATGTGACAGAAACTCTTACTATAAAATAAGACCGAAGGTACGAAAATCAAAAGGTATGCAAATCTGTAAATAAGCAATTTAGTCTAAATATATAAAGGCTATAATTTTTCACTTACAGCTTTCAGAGTTTGTAAAAGACCCCCAAACCATACATTTTCTGAAAGCACATGACCTGCAGAACAAAAAAAAATGTACTTCTGATTTTTGAGGCCCCACAAAAGTTGCCCAAATGTTTATCAAATCACTATTTTCACTAAAAATACCTAAAATCATTACCAGCACACAAACACAACATGCTGTAATTTACAAAATCCCTGCTAAATTTTTACTAAGGCCTCATTCACATAGGGCACACAAAAGCATACGCGTGTGCGAGGCCATGTTTGCCCACACAAGGATGCACAGGTGTTCCATGCAGTCTCATTCATGTCAATTGGGATGTAGTGGCAGCACAGACCCAGCTGCCACTCCCAATCTGACATCCGTGCAGGTGCACAGCCCTGAACGCAGACAGTGTGAGTTCAGGGACATGCACCCACACAGATATCATATTGGGAGCACTGGCTGTGTCAGTGCAGCCGCTGTGTCCCAAATAAGGTCCATGAGACTGCCTGCACGGGAATGTATGGAACACCTGTGCATACCTGTGTGGGTGAACACAGGCTCACATGGACGTACGCTGTCGTATGCCCTGTGTGAATGAGGCCTTACTATGTTTTTTCTTTTAAGTTAGTGGCTTCTTGTTCATAAACTGGAGCAGCGGGGGGGGGGGGCAATTTAATTTTCAAAGTTAAATCCCCCTGGGGCTCCCTTGCAGCACCCAAAGCTGGGGGGAGGAAAGGAGAAGAAGCTGGCAGCTGCAAGGGAATGTGCAGTGTGCAACAGAGCACAGTGGGCCCTCCTTGTCCTGGGGCCTGTTTGCCCTGCACACTGGGTGATATGCCGTTGGTTGTACTGAACACAGGGATACCCTCTTTTCTCAAAAATCTGCAAGTTGGTAACAAACACAGTCAGGTTTAAATTTCATGTTTGTGGTGGGCAGCCAGATAAAGTGAATGATAAATCACCATCTAGCATAAAGCACATTTGACACCTAGCAGTGTCTACAAAAGACTCCTCATGAGGGCTCATGAGTTTTTTTTGTTTTTTTAACTATCAGAGCGAAACTTTATACATAATCCATACTGCCTGCTGTGATGGGAGTTACCTTTATAAAAAATGGCCACATTAATTTATGGGAAGATGCCAATCTGACACCAAACATGCCTACATTACAAGGTCCAGAAGGCTAATGAATATACTGTATATCTCAATCATATTTGGTATCCAGGAAATTGTAATTTCATTCTGTTAAATTATTTGCTGGTTTTCAGACTGTGAAGCCATGTCAGGTGGAAATATAGAAGTTTTTTGGATAGGTAGCATTAAGGGGGTGTCTGCTAGAGCGCAATAAACCCCCTCCAGCTTACTTTTAACAAATCCTTCAGACACTTTGTTTAGTAGTGTTAATTCCAGGAATCAGAATAAATGGCTTAATTTGCAGGTCTGAGCACTTATTTTTTTTATTATTTTTGGCAAAAAGAACAAGAATAACACAGTTTCAGTCATGCAGGGCTCAATACAGAAAAAAAATCCCTTCCCACTATAACATCCACCCATCCCCACAAAGCACCACCCCAGAAAATTCATCTATAGCATCAAATGCTGTGCGTCCCTCAGGAGTAAAGAAAAACATATTTACACAGTATCAGTATAACCAGAAACATAATGCAGTTTCCTCTATAGAATTATAGGCAATAGGGATGGGCCGAACACCCCCCGGTTTGGTTCGCATCAGAACATGCAAACAGGCAAAAAGTTTGAGAGAACATGCAAACCCTATTAAAGTCTATGGGACACGAACATGAAAAATCAAAAGTGCTCATTTTAAAGGCTTATATGCCTTTTGTTGTTGCCATAAAACGTGTAAGGGGACCCGGGTACTACCCCAGGGGACATGTATCAATGCAAAAAAAGTTTTTTCAGGAGCAGTGATTTTAATAATGCTTAAAGTGAAACAATAAAAATGAAATATTCCTTTAAATATCGTGTCAGGGGGTCCCCTTGGTCTGCCTGTAAAGTGCCGCATCTGTGTGATGTGTAGAATTGTGCCGCAGCAAAATTATATTTCTAAAGGGAAAAAATTCATCTAAACTTGCTCGCGGCTGTAATGTATTGCCGGCTCCTGGCTGTGGGGTTGGCGTGGGTCAAACCCCCCCCCCCCCCCGAGTCCATACCAGGCCCTTTAGGTCTGGTATGGATTTTTAGGGGAACTCCGCGGCAAAATGTAAAAAAAAAAAAATTGGTGTGGGTTTCCCCTCAAAATCCATAGCAGACCCTTATCCGAGCATGCAGCCTGGAGGACAGGATGAGGGGAGGGCGAACCATACCAGACCACATGCCTTTAACATTTTGATGTGGACAAAGGCCTCTTCCCGACAACTCTGGCCATTGGTTGTTGGGGTCTGTGGGCGGAGGCTTATCGGACTCTGGAAGCCCCCTTTAACAAGGGGGCCCCCAGATCCTGGCCCCTATGTGAATGGCTATGACATCAGAAGGGAGAGGGGTAACTCGGTTACGTCACGGGTGGCCACGCCCTTGCCTATATAACAGCTGTTACAGCCAAGAGATAGCAGTCGCTGAGATGCCTCCCATCGAGGCGGAGCTTTTTAATTTTTTGGGTCCGTCAGCAGGCAGTGTGATTGAAGATGAAAACAGTCTATTGTGGTTTTTACTTTTTGACACTTTTTTTGATGAATGGATAGGGATACAATGTACCCCAAGCTGCTTGCTCGGATAAGGGTCTGGTATGGATTTTGGGGGGGACCCCACGCCAGTTTTTTTTTATTTTGGTGTGGAGTTCCCCTTAAAATCTATGCCAGACCCGAAGGGCCTGGTGCGGATTTTTTGGGGGGGGGGGGGGCCATGCCGTTTTTTTTCTTAATTCTGTCATAGGGTTCCCTTTAACCACTTCAATGCACTGTATTACATACTGTACACTGCACTGTAAATATATATATACACACACACACACACACTAGACTGCCTACACTGTATATAGTCTACACTGACTGTACTGGGTGTATATATATATATATATATATATATATATATATATATATACACATACATATATATACATATACACACACACACACACACACACACACACACACACACACACACACTAAACTGCCTGCATACCACTAACTAACCTGCCTAATCTAGCTAAAGTTCTTTCAATCCCCTCCACGTATCACACTACATATGGCTGCTGTGTAAGCAGCCTTATATAGTGTGGGGCATGGACTTAGCCCCCTGAGCCATGATTGGCCAAAGCAGGGCGATCTGCTGTGAGAGCCATGATAGGTCAGAAGCATGCTTTGGCCAATCAGCAGCCGTCAATCCACTGTGATCTCGCAGTGCATTATGGGGTGCTCTGCAGCACTCAAATTTGCCACGAACATCCCATATGTTTGGTTCGTTTGTGAAGGAACACCCGATGTTCGAGTCGAACATACCACTTATGGTATCCTCTTCTTGAGACCAAGAGAAGATATCATGCAACAGGTGTGAGATAAACTCTCACAATTCTCCCCAGCAACCACCATTCCATTTATATGATCATACCCTAATTGTTGTGCCCCTAGGTGTCCTGAGTAACAGTTGTAGGGCTCAGAGCACTTATTTGACATATAAGCTACCCAAATAAACTTTTTTCTGAGGGCCAGTGACTCTTGCAAACATAAGATTAGATTTACTCCACAAGCAGATTTGACTCTGCAGATCAGGCAAACTTTACTTAAACGTTACCCCATAAATTCCCAGACAGACATAACAGACAAAGCAGACATAAGCAACAGTAAAAAATATCTGATCTTTCGATCCTCTGGAAAATGATGCCCCCCATGTCCAGTGGTGGACTGTTCCTGATGAGCTCGCATCCAGAGCTGGTCTATGGGCATGAGGACTTTAGGAGCAGTCCACCTCACAAGAATGTTAGATCGGTGGGGATGGGGTGAGGGGTTAGCGACAGGGACCAGTCTTGTGCTGGAAAGATCAGTGGAATAGGTGAGTATATCTGGGCAATTCTCTACCCTAGACAAAAACGGGCAGTTAACCCATGCAGTGCAGGCACATAGGGAAAACATTTTTTTTCCTGGAGTTCTGCTTTACGTTTTAACCACGTTTGTTTTACTGTTGCTTATGTCTGTTTTGTAATATATTTTCTGCAGTTTTTTTGATATGATATTAAATGAGGGGGTCAGTGATCTGGCTCCCTCACTAGTGGTCTGTTGCCCAAAAGCAACCTGGACTGAACCCACGGTACGAAGACCCCATGTACCTAGCCGCATGTTATAGGTGAAGTAGTTAAAAAAGAAGTTTTTTTTTTTTAATTCATACTTACCTAGGTCTGATGCTGCACCTGTCCCCCGCTGGCTGAGAACTGAGCGATCAAAGACCACTGATCACTCAGTGAGTTCTCAGTGCTCTGTAAGCAGAGAGCTTGTGCCTGTCAGTCAGTCACAGCTGCCTGCTCTGCCCCTCCCCCCCACTGGAGTGCTCGGTTGTGGAGGGGGCCCGGAGCGGCTGACTCAGGCTCTCTCAGAGGCTCACTGAGAGGCAGAGTCAAGTGCCGTTCCAGGCTTCTGGGTGGAGGGCGACCATATGGTCCCGCTCTTTCCCCAGCCTGGACTGGCTCTGTAACATCAGTCTGCTGTCAGCTGAAAACGGGTCACAGGAGTGCAGAACGAACTGCACACCTGTGATTAACAGAAGTACAGCCAAATGAGTTTTGGCTGTACTTCTCATTTAACTAAGAGAATGCATGAGGTCCACGCTTGAGCTCCTTTTTTTCCCAATAAAATTTTTTTTTTTTTTTTTTTTCTTTAGTCTTATTGATTTAATTACAAATCTCCTACCAGCAATACCAAAACCTGAAGTAGTGAACTTTGTTTCACGTAACGCGTTAAGATTATGATGTTTTCCATCTTGTCCAGTTGTTTTACAACTGTAGTTTGTACTCCAGCATGAAGAAATATGTTACCGTGTATTCTGGAACAATATATGTGATATTTTGGTATTGTTTTGGTGCACTTATGTGTTTTTAACCTTTACATTGGATATTTGTAATAAGAATATGACCTTTTATATCTTACATGTTTAATTCGCTTTTTGACCTCCAAAAATACCTGGGGCAAATATTCTTGATACATCTTGGCAAGTGTAACTGTGGGATGGAGGCAACTGAGCTTTTGTAATAGAGGCTGTGTTTTTGTTTTACAATGTCTGTACATTGTAATCAAAACAGGCAGGATGTAGAAAGCAAAGAGGAATTTGGTTCCAAAATTGAGACAGTCCCTACAAACTATGGACAGTTGGGAGCAATGCAAAGTTGCATCCCAATCCATCAGCAGATCAGAAGTAACATCTCCCAAACTAGGAAAAAGGTAAGGACAATGTCTTGTCTTGTATGGCTGATGTCACACTTTTTTTTACTCTAGGTGACCACTTCAGCGTTATGACATCAGTGCTAAAGTAACCTCTATGGAAGCAGTAAGTATGATTAATCCCGAAGAAGCATAATATGGAGGACATTCTAGTAGCAGCTTTTAGAGTACCGGTAATTTATACAAAGCAAATGTCACAGATTTAGCCCACACAGGAGTGCTGCTGTGATTTCTATGGGAGCCACTTATGTAATCCATTCCTGCTTGTAACATAATAGGAATCAGAGAAATGAGGCTTTCACTATTTTACCTCTAAAACAGAAGCTCAGTGTTTCAGACTAACCATCCCTGTAACACTGGTTCTCACACTAGCCTTTACTGTAATCCCAATCACTGTACTCAAACCTCACACTAAAAGATGCCCAGACACTTATAGATTTTTTTTCGTTCCATTTACGGGCTTCAGAATAGAAACATGAACTTTCCTCCATCCAAACAAATGATGTGGATGGATGAATCCCCCCTGCCGAGCTATTGTATTCTGACATCCGTGGGAGCTGGCTGTCAGAATACCTGAACGATGTTTGCAAGTGATTGGCTGAAGGGCTGTTTGGCTGATGAGTTTCAACCCGGTTCCTTTGACAAAAGTCAACTAAGTAATTGACTTATTAAGTCAGCGGTGCGGTTAGAATTTTGTTCAGTTCTTCTGAATTAGCTGAAATTCTAACAATATATGACTAGTTTAACCCTCCCTGTTACCCCAACCGTTCACTCTAAGTGGCTCTGTAATCCCGTTGTCGCACTAATACTAACAACCTGTAACCCCAACACTCACACTGTAACCAGTAGCATATCCTACATGTGTGCAGGAAACATGGGCCCCAAGGGGGGCTTCACTGCACACATAGATGCTTTCTAAATCCTGAGCTGCCCCCACTGTGTGCTGCCTGTCCCCATCATCAACTGCCTTCCTGTGTATTGTCTGCCCCCACCATTCCCTTTGTAAAGTCTGTCCTTACCAACTACCTACACCTGCTGTACTGCCTGTCTCCACCATCAACTGCCCCTTCAATACTGCATGTCCAGGACTTCAACTGCCCCCTTCTGCTTTGCCTGTCCCATCATCACTGCTCACCTGTGTTCTGTCCCACCATGAACTGCCTACTCTGTACTGCCTGCTCCCACCATTAACTGCCCCCCTCTGTACGGCATATGCACATCATCAACTGCCCCCTCTGTACTGTCTGCTCTCACCATCAACTGCTGCCCCCTCTGTAATTCCCGTCTCCCCCATCACTGTCCCTCTCTGTAATGCCTATTCCCAACATCAATTGCCTGTAATAATTATTTGCTTTACTAACGACAATCATATAATTTTAAGAAAAACAAATATTATTTATATATACATAGAAAGCACCATAAAAGCCTGATGGTAACTTTTCTCTTAATGCCATTGATGTCTCCCTCTAGAATTATAAAAATATTCCATAAACTGGTGATTTAAAGGATAAGAGCACTTTAAGTGTATTTGTCTTTCAGGACCCCCTTCTCTGTCATAAATATTATTTCATAAGTATATACTTACCTAAACAACAGAACTCCAATAATATTGACTGTGTTGGGCGACCTACCACTGCACAGACTTGTCTTTGAAATGTTTCCAACTGCCAAGTGTTTCCCCCACACATACACACCACGCATTCCATTCATTTCAGTAGAAATCTTATCTACAGATATCGACAGGCCTGGAAACAGCAGTATGGGCACATTTCGCCTACCTATATTCTGAACGCTGGGAAACAATGATTTTAGGATATTTGCTATGAATCAATAAACCACTTCTGATAATGTGTGTCCCCATGTGTATATGTCTGCTGGGTTACTCAAGGGCTCATTCAGACCAGCGATCAGACCCGTTCTCTGATCTGAGCCACTGTCTCCTGCATCATTGTATGCATTAAGGTAAAAAACCTTTTGTGACCAGTCCCCCCCCCCCCCCCCCCCCCCCCCCCCCCTTGTGAAGTAGGAGAGGTAGGAGTCAGGAGCACCAGCGGGGACCCGAAAAGAGAAGGATTGGGGCTGCGCTGTGCAAAACAAATGCACAGAGAAGGTAAGTATGACATGCTTATATATATATATATATATATATATATATATATATATATATAATTTTTATTTTTTTATTTTTTAATAAACATTTACAGTTACTTTAATTGAAGAACTGACCCACTCAAGGGACACTTATCCTATATTTCACAACAAATGAGCCTGTTGGCTGAACGTTAAATCAAATACTTACCTCACGCTTTAACAACTACTGTATCTTAACTGACCAACCTTATGATAGCCTTTTACATATTCTTTGGGCCCATAGTCAACAACCTCAGAATGTGCAAAAGTCTCCTTCACAGGACATATACCATTTTAAGACTGAGCACAGCAACAAGACATAGGGTCTTGTGTCTGCATCAGCAAGGTCTCTCCAAGGCAAAGATTCCAAAGCAGACTGGGGTTTCAAGATGAGCGGTTTAACCTGTTTTGAAGAAGCACAAATAAATGGGCAATTTTGAGGACCATAGATGCAGTGGTCAGCCAAGGGAACTTAAAGTAGCAGATAAAAGACACATTCTTACTTCCCTTTGACATCAGAAAATGTCCAGCGGTGCCATCAGCACAGAACTGGCAGAAACCAGTGGGACCCAGGTACACCCATCTACTGTCTGGAGAAGTCTGGCCAGAAGTGGTCTTCATGTAAGAATTGTGGCTAAAAAGACATACCTCCGACATGGAAACAAGGCTAAGTGACTCAACTTTGCATGAAAACATGGGAATTGGGGTGCAGAAAATGGCAGCAGGTGCTCTAGACCAGTTCTCAACCTCAGTCCACAAGTACCCCCAACAGTCCATGTTTTCAGGTTTTCCTTTACTTTGCACAGCTGCTTTAATCAATATCAATGACAAGTTTCCAAAACATGACCTGTTGGGGGTACTTGGGGACTGAGGTTGAGAATCACTGCTCTAGACTGATGAGCCAAAATTTGAAATATTTGGTTGTATCAGGAGGCAGTTTGTTCCCCAAAGGGTTGGAGAGTGGTACAATAATGAGTGCCTGCAAGTAACAGTGAAACATGATGGAAGTTCCTTGCAAGTTTGGGGCTGCATTTCTGTAAATGGAGTTGGAGATGTGGTCAGGATCAATGGTGTCATCAATGCTGAGAAATAAAGGCAGATACTTTCCATCATCCCATACCATCAGGGAGGTGTGTGATTGGTTCCAAAATTATTCTGCAGCAGGAAAATGACCCCAAACATACAGTCAATGTTATTAAGAACCATCTTCAGCATAAAGAAGAATAAGGAATTCTGGAAGTGATGGTTTGACCCCCACAGAACCCTGATCTCACCAGCGAGTCTGTCTGGGATTACAGTACATGAAGAGAGAGAAGAATTTGAGGCAGCCTACAACCACAGAAAATCTGTGGTTAGTTTTCCAAGATATTTGGAACAACCTACCTGCCAAGTTCCTTCAAAAACTGTGCAAGTGTACCTAGAAAATTTGATGCTGTTTTGAAGACAAATGGTGGTCACACCAAATATTGATTTGATTTTCTCTTGTCCTCCTTTACTAACTTAAAAAAAAAAAATTTAAAATTAACACATATTTTTGAAAGCATTCTCAATTTACAGCATTTCAAGCATGCCCAAAACCTTTTCACAGATATACTGTGTATATATATATATATATATATATATATATATATATATATATATATATATATATATATAACATTTGCAGCATTTTTCGATAAATAAGCGGTGCTTGGTATGTGATGCATCTGATCTCAAAGAAGGATCTGTGGCATCAGTGTGAGCTCACTGTTTCCTGTTTATTTCTATATTTTACAGCATGTGTTGAAATATTTTAACCATAGCTTGTATTTCTACAGACTCTAAGCACATAGGTTAGCCTAACCCATTGTTTTGGCATAATGTCAATAAAGGCAGTGTTGTTACACTTGGACATTGTGCTGTAGTAGTCTGTGACTTGCAGAATTAAACTTGGAAAGTGCAAATATTTTACATTCTGCTGCCGATTGGCTCAGAGCACTCAGTTGTTTTAACACATCCAAGGCTACCTTTGCATGCCTTTGAAAGGCATTTGGTATTTAATGTGAGCTGTTTCACCCAGGCTCAGCCAGAGCGCAGGCGTCCAAAGGAAAGCCACTGGTTTCAGAGTGCAACAGAGCAGCTCCACATTGAGGTAACCCCAGAGCTTCTTTTCCGCTGATTTGAAGTGATTCTGAGCAAGCAGGGCACCCCTGCTCAACAAAATAATAGGGGGTAGACCTTGTAGCTGTTACCCGATTTTTCTCTGGCAGCGGAGTTGGAACAAAATAACCAGTAATGGGCCACACCCAGACTCAATCATGAGAAGATAATGAGAACTGGTAAGAGCTGTAGCCATCTCGACAATGCCATAAAATGAACATTTTGAATTCTGTGCTTTTATGATCTTAAATGTTTATACCATGATTTGGCTCCTTGCAGGCTGCAGAGTTATTACACAGGCACTGGTCTGGGGGAGGGAATAAAGAAATCATGCTCCACCCACTGTTAATAAGTCATCCACCACGCTTGTTGATGAGAAAGATGGAGCGTTTGTGACTGCTCTGTTCTAATTAATAGGACTTCTGCACACAGTGGCCACAGATGTTCCCCTGATGCCCTGCATGGGCTGCCCGTTGAGGAAACTGCAACATAATGCTTTGGAAATTACAGGTAATAAACACATTTTACTGGGCATCAAAAATGTCAATATAACTTTATCAAACTAGGTACAGATCCAGTATAACACAGGCCAGCACTACAACCTGGGTTAAAGTAACACCCCAGGAAACAGAAAAAAATATGCTTGGAGCACCCCCCTCTCCTCCCTGTGCACTGCAAAGTCTACTTGCTTGTTTAGTCTAGGGAAAAGGAATAAGCAGTCTTACATTATTCCTTGCCCCCATAGGCTTTCTCCTACTTGCTTCCCTTTGCTGCTCCTCCGATTGCAGGCAATACAAAGTGCAATGCAAGAGTCCTGACATGAGGGTGACAAGGGGCACACCACCATCTTGGGAGTGCCACAGCATCAGCTACAGGAAGTATTGAGGAATAAGGTAATTACTGCTTATTCCGATCCTGCTAGACCAGTTGTTCTCAACCTTTTTAAAACGGAGGAACCCTTGAATGGAGGAACCTTTTTAGTCTGTAGGAAGAACCCCTCAATACAGATAGCCATACCTCCCACCTTTCTGCAATGGGACAGAGGGACATCTATTAGCAAAAAGCTGGCAAAGCACCCCCACCCAATGGAGAATTAATACCCAAAAATTATTTATAAAGCTTACTTTTTTTTTTTAACTACTACTATTCCTTTCTATTGGCTTTTAAAATCTACAAATATAACTATTTAGAACAGGGTTTCTCAACCAGCGTTCCTCTAAAGCAGGTGTGCCCAACCGCCAGCGCTCTTTGATGTGGCCCGCCATCTCCTGTTCTGGGATGGTGGGTTGGCAAGCCAAGACGCAGGTTCCCGACCCGCCATCCCCGAGCATCAGTGTGAAGAACAGAGCCGTGCTAGAGGAAGCAGAGCAGATGCTTCCTGTATAGCGCCGGCTTCTGTCACAGGCATAGTGATACAAAATGTACTTTGCCTGTGACAGGAGCGATACAGGAAGCATCGGCTCTGCTCTCTACTGCAGCCGCATGCTTCCTCCAGCGCTCCTGTCACACTGATACTCGTTAATGACAGGTCGGGAACCCACGATCTGGGACAGCAGCCACCAGGGATACCCACCAACACTGCCAGCAGTAACCCCCTAGCAATGCCAGCAGTACCATCCACCAGGGATACCCACCAGCAGTGCCAGTACCATCCACCAGGGATACCCACCAGCAGTGCCAGTACCATCCACCAGGGATACCCACCAGCAGTGCCAGTACCATCCACCAGGGATACCCACCAGCCGTACCATCCACCAGAGATTTCCACCAACCGTACCATCCACCAGGGATACCCAACAACCATACCATTCACCAGGGACACCCACTAACAGTACCATCCACCAGGGACGCCAACAGTACCATCCACCAGGGATGCCCACCAGCCATACCATCCACCAGGAATAATCACCAGCAGTGCCCATCAGGGATACCCGCCAGCCGTACCATCCACCAGGGATACCCGCCAGCCGTACCAACCACCAGGGATACCCGCCAGCCGTACCACCCACCAGGGATACCCGCCAGCCATACCCACCTGCAGAATCCGCAGCAGTACCCACCAACAGGACCCGCAGCAGTACCAGCCAGCAGGACCCACCAGCAGACACCACCAGCCCTGGAGCATTCTTCTCACTGGACCATCACACTAAGGCTCCATGCACACTGGGCTTAAGAAAAGTCTGTTCTCTTGGGAGTAAAAAATACTCATATAGTGCAAATTTTGTACAAAGTTTAGACGAGTTTAGGAGAGTTATGTTTTTTCTGCCTCCAAGCTCCAATCAGAAATGCGAACCAGAAGGGTTTTTTTTCTGCCTCTAAACGTTAAACTCAAAATATGCCTCTGAACGTCCTAATGTGCATGGACACACAGGATAACATTGAGCTGCTTCTATAAGCAGAACACAAAACTCCTGTAGAAGCAAAATTTTTTATGCCAGTGTGCATGGAGCTTAATGTATCATTTATTTATTAATTCATTTTTATTAATTTTTAGTAGGGGCTCCCTAAGGCCAGAAAGTTATTTCAAGGGTTTTGCTGTGTTGAAAGGGTTTAGAAAGGCTGATTTAAAAATTGGATTAAAGTTTAAAACGGAGGTCCGCCCACCGCTGAAAAAAATTAAAAGCCAGCAGCTGCACATACTGCAACTGCTGACTTTTAATAATCGGACACTTACCTGTCCTGGAGTCCAGCGATGTCGGCACTGCAGCTGATGTTTCCATCAGCTGTTGGGTGCTGCCGCCTGCCTTGCGAGTGTGGGAAACCGCAGTGGAACCTTACGGCTTCATGCCGAGAACCCTACTGCGCATGCACGAGGCACCGCTCCTCTCTCCTACTGGCCCAGCGGCCGGGGAAGGAGCCCCAGCGATGACGCAAATATCCGCGGCTGAGTCTCCCGCAAGTGGGCAGACGATACCTATGAAAGACAGGTAACCTGTCCCCCCCTCCCCCTAAAAGGTGCCAAATGTGGTACCGGAGGGGGGAAGGAGTACAACGAGCTGAAGTTCCACTTTTGGGTGGAACTCCGTTTTAAGCACTGTAAAAAACATTTTATTGATAAATTGTGCATTTTTACATTATATACTTTACATAAGACCAAAATGAGGTACAAATGAAGAGGAAAAAGAGGGACAGAAGGACTTTGTTGCAAAAGAGGGACAGTCCCTTCAAATCAGGGACAGTTGGAAGCTATGCAAATAGCTAAAAAGATTATTGGTTTCATTGTTTTTTCTGAGAGATATTTTTGCAGGGAAAAAATGTGCATTATTTCTATTCACAGGAGCCTGGAAAGCACTGCACTCATGATCAGTGGATCGCGAGTGCAATGCCAGGCTCCTGCAGACTTTTGCTCCAGCTCCCTATTTGTACAGGGGTACGGGCTTTCAGTTACTGGGTTGGAGGAAGTGTAGATGGACTACGAGTGTAGTGATTGCTGCATTCCTGTTCCATTGAGAACAACAAATCATCTGCCGTAGGGGAGACAGGATTTGTAATTCATTCATTGCCCTGCACAGCCACACCGATTTCAAAACAGACAGTGTGTGTGTGTGTATATATACATACATACATACATACATATATGCAGAAGTGTATGTCCCCATTGCTGTTCTGAATCTAGGGGCATTCATGCTTCTAGTGAGCTACAATCCACACATTGATGGTTTAACAAGCACTGGTATGCAAAAGACAGTTCCAAGCTGCATACTTCCCCATACAATGTGGTGAAGCCAGAATAATTTTGTATAAAAGAGATAAGGCCTGAACAGCAGATCAGAAATATACCCCTAGTAAAATTATACAACAAAGGGAACTATTGCACACTGAACACAGCACCAAGAAAATATTTAATTAGATACAGTGCCTTGAAAAAGTATTCATACCCCTTGAAATTTTTCACATTTGGCCATGTTACAACCAAAAAACGTAAATGTATTTTATTGGGATGTTATGTGATAGACCAACACAAAGTGGCACATAATAATGAAGTGGAAAGAAAATGATAAATGTTTTTTACATTTTTTTTTACAAATAAATATCTGAAAGTGTGGTGTGCATTTGTATTCAGCCCCCTTTACTCTGATACCCCCTAAAATCTAGTGGAACCAATTGCCTTCAGAAGTCAGCTAATTAGTAAATAGTACACCTGTGTGTAATATAATCTTAGTATAAATACAGCTGTTCTGTGAAGCCCTCAGAAATTTGTTAGAGAACCTTAATGAACAAACAGCATCATGAAGGCCCAGGAACACACCAGACAGGTGAGGGATAAAGTTGTGGAGAAGTTTAAAGCAGGGTTAGGTTATAAAAAAATATCCCAAACTTTGAATATCTCACGGAACATTGTTCAATCCATCATCTGAAAATGTAGTATGATACAACTGCAAACCTTCCAAGACATGGTTGTCTACCTAAACTGACAGGCCGGGCAAGGAGAGCATTAACCAGAGAAGCAGCCAAGAGGCCCATGATAACTCTGGTGGAGCTGCAGAGATCCGCAGCTCAGGTGGGAGAATCTGTCCACAGGACAACTATTAGTCGTGCGCTCCACAAATCTGGCCTTTTTGGAAGAGCGACAAGAAGAAAGCAGACATCACAACCTGCAAACACTCATTTCAGGGAGGTGGGCATGGCTTTAACCATGCTACATATGGAGCGTGACTTAAATGGGGTGTGGTTTTATAGAGTCTGAGATGGCTTACATAGTGCAGAATGTAGTAATGTTAAATAGGGAATGTACAGTGCGGAGTATATGGCGGTGGATAGTATGTACAGTGCGGAGTGTATGTAGTTGGGTATAATGTGCATGTGAGGAGTGTACAACGGTGAGAAGTATGTACAGAATGGTGTCAGTAGGACAGTGGACAGTGTCAGTAGTTCTCTATTTTTATTATTATATTTTTACAATTTTATTTTTTTAATTATTTTTTACAATTTATTTATTTTTTTTTTGGTTTTCACAATGATTGGGGATGGGGGTAGTGGACAGTGTCGGTAGAGCAGTGTGTCAGTAGTTTTTTGTTTTTATTATTTTCTCTATTATTTTTTACAATTTTGTAGTTTATTTTCTTTAAAAAAAAAAACATATATATTTTTTTCACAGTGCTTCTGGGGAAGAGGTGGGGAGTATGTGGAGGTGATGGTGTCAGTAGGGCAGTGGATGGTGTCAGTAGTTTTTATTTTTACTTATTGTTTTTTTTACAACTAAATTTTATTTTTAAATGCTTTTTGGGGGGAGGGGGTTGGGGCCGTGGACAATGTTGGTAAGGCAGGGGGTGGTATCAGTAGTTTTTTATTTTATACAATTTTATTTTTCATAATTTTTGTTTACAATTTCATTTTTTAATATTTTTTGCATTTTTTTAAAATCAACCCTGTTTGGGGGAGAGGGGGGGGGGGTCTTTGGTAAGATATCAGGGGTCTAAATAGAACCCTGACATCTCCCCTTTGAGACAGAGAAAGAGGCTGAGAATGAATGCACAAAAGACAGCAGCTCCTGTCCATTCATAAACTGAGCAGAGTAACACACAGGTTACTCTGCTCTCTGCTCAGTTTTCACAGGACACAGGAGCGATCTCGCTCATTGTGTCCAATTCAGAAAAGGCAGGGGCCGGTAAATGACTGGTCCCTTCCTCCGCTCGCCATCCTGACAGATCCCCGTGGCTGGCGGGAGAGAAGAGGAGAGGAGGGAAGCCGGCTGTGGGGGACGAGGGGGGGTGGAAGAGGAGGACAGGGAGCCAGAGAAGAAGCTGGGGTGAAGGACATGGAGGGGAGCTGGAGAAGAACAGGGGGAGAAGGACACGGAGGGGATCTAGAGGAGGAGGATACAGGGAACAATTGGGGATGATCGGTGCAGCAGGAGGTACAGCTGTGATCACGATCTCCCTGTTAGCTTTTTAGCCGACAGCCGCGGGAGGGAGAAAAGGGGAAGCGGATGCCAGCTATACAGGGAGATCGATGTTCACAGCTGTCCCTCCTGCTGCATTGGTCATCCCCAGCTGTGAAGCAGGGGACCATCCAGGATCAGCCCGGCAGCTGGGATATCGGGCAGCACTTGCGGGTGTCCGGGAGCCGCCCCTGAAATGCGGGAGACTTGAGATGTCTGAGAAAGTAATTGTTGAAAGAAAGCCATAAGAAGTCCCGTTTGTAGTTTGCAAAAAGCCATGTGGGGGACACAGTAAACACGTGGAAGAAGCTGCTCTGGTCAGATGAGATCAAAATTAAACTTTTTATCTAAAAGCAAAACGCTAAGTTTGGCAGAAAACTAACACCCTGAACACATCATCCCCACCATGAAACATGGTGGTGGCAGCATCATGTTGTGGGGATGCTTTTCTTCAGCAGGGACAGGGAAGCCGGTCAGAGTTGATGGGAAGATGGATGGAGCCAAATACAAAGCAATCTTAGAAGAAAAACTGTTATGCCCCGTACACACGATCGGACATTCCGACAACAAAATCCATGGATTTTTTCCGATGGATGTTGGCTCAAACTTGTCTTGCATACACACGGTCACACAAATCTTGTTGGAAATTCTGAACGTCAAGAACGCAATGACGTACAACACATACGACGAGCCGAGTAAAAGGAAGTTCAGTAGCCAGTGCGGCTCTTCTGCTTGGTTCCGAGCATGCGTGGAACTTTGTGCGTCGGAATTGTGTACACACAATCGGAATTTACGACAACGGATTTTGTTGTTGGAAAATTTGAGATCCAGATCCCAAATTTTGTGTGACGGAAATTCCGATGGAAAATGTCCGATGGAGCCTACACAGTCGGAATTTACGACAACAAGCTCCCATAGAACATTTTCCGTCGGAAAATCCGACCGTGTGTACAAGGCATTAGAGTCTGCAAAAGACTTGAGACTTTAGTGGAGGTTCACCTTCCAGCAGGACAACGACCCTAAACATACAAATACAGAATATAAATAGAGAGTTCTGCGCTGCTGTGATATGCCAGTGTGTGCAATGAAAAATACTATATACACATCCAAAAAGTAAGAAGAAATGAACTATTTAAATAAAGTACAACTACTACTCATACAAAAACGCTGATAAAATCCAGTGATCCTAAATAAATACAATAAATGCCTAGTGCTGAAAAGTCCAAACAACACTATTCGGTAATAGTGTATTGAAAATTTCAATCAGTGAAATATTCTACTCGCTGTGTCTCTTTTATGGGTGTGAATTCCACTATTAGGTATAGCCTTTTCACCTGTGATATTCTACATCCAATATTCTACTGGTGTTAAAAACCCAAATCCCAGTGCTGTAAAGTGCTTGCTGTATCTTCTCCAGATGTAATCAGATGTGTAGACTCCTTTAAGGATGGACGCTCAGACGCCGTTTGGTATCTCCTCTTTCCTTATTCAATTAACCTCATGGATATCCCCCATGGTAATCTCTAGACAGAGCTCATAATCGCAGAGAAATTACCATAGTGTAGTATGTCAAAAATCCAAAGATTTTTTTAATACTATGTATTGCATTCACAATAAAAACACTTGTAAAATAGCATTCCAATATAGGATCCGGCACAAACTGTTGAAAGACTTGCCATTACTCCTCGTAGCTCAACTTTGACGTCACCTCACTCCTCCCACGCATATCGTCACTAACCACGTGACTTCCTCAGGGATGAGTTCTGATCAGATTTGATGGGAAGATGGATGGAACCAAATGCAGGGCAAACTTAGAAGAAAACCTGACCCATGAGTTTACATCCTCTGCAGCGTCTCCTGGGCTTTGCCAACTATTATCGGAAGTTTATTCGTAATTTCTAATCTCTGGTCAAGCCCCTGACTGATATGACCAGAAAGGACGGTAACCCACAGAGTTGGTCTCCAGAGTCCATTAAGGCCTTTGAGAGTCTCAAGGCTGCCTTTGTTTCTGCTCCTGTGTTGGCACATCCTGATCCTACGTTACCTTTTATCCTTGAGGTTGATGCTTCTGAGACTGGAGTTGGCGTCCTTCTGTCTCAACATCCTACCTCTGAGGGTGCTATGCATCCTTGTGGCTACTTTTCCAAGAAATTGTCACCTGCAGAGTGCAATTACGAGATTGGTGACAGAGATCTGTTAGTGATCATTTCAGCCCTGAAAGAATGGAGAGACATCTCCTCGAAGGTACCACTGTGCCGCTTCTCATTCTTACTGACCATAAGAATCTCACATTCTTGTCTGAGGCTAAATGCCTCTCTGCCAGAAGGGAGTGATGGGCTCTTTTCTTGTCTAGTTTCAATTACATTGTCTCATTCTTTCCTCGGTACTGAGAATGTAAGACCTGACACTTTGTCACGACAATTTTGCTCCACTTGCAAGATGGAGTCGGTTCTGGTTCTTGTGATTCCTCTTGATCGTATTCTGGCTACTGTTCACACCAGTCTCACTTCTTTTTTTGGGTGACAAAATTCTTGCCACTCAGATCCATGCTCCTCCTGAGAAACCTTGTGACCACTGCTTTGTCCCAGAGAGTCTCCGTACTGTCGTTCTCCAGACTTACCATTCTCCCAAGGCTGCTGGCCACCCTGGGAAGAATCAACTCTTGGCCATTTCCCAACAATTCTGGTGGCCTAGTCTACGTGCTGATGTAACCACCTTTGTAGCTGCCTGTAACGTGTGTGCTCAGAGTAATGCCCCGTACACACGGTCGGACTTTGTTCGGACATTCCGACAACAAAATCATAGGATTTTTTCCGACGGATGTTGGCTCAAACTTGTCTTGCATACACACGGTCACACAAAGTTGTCGGAAAATCCGATCCTTCTGAACGCGGTGACGTAAAACACATAGGTCGGGACTATAAACGGGGAAGTGGCCAATAGCTTTCATCTCTTTATTTATTCTGAGCATGCGTGGCACTTTGTCCGTCGGATTTGTGTACACACGATCGGAATTTCTGACAACGGATTTTGTTGTCGGAAAATTTTATATCCTGCTCTCAAACTTTGTGTGTCGGAAAATCAGATGGAAAATGTGTGATGGAGCCTACACACGGTCAGAATTTCCGACAACAAGGTCCTATCACACATTTTCTGTCGGAAAACCGACCGTGTGTACGGGGCATTAGACTCCGCGACAACTTCCAGTGGGACTCCTACAACCCATACCCAATGGAGAGAGGCCCTGGACCCACCTGTCTATGGCTTTCATTGTGGAGTTACCCAACTCCAAGGGCAACACAGTTATCCTTATGGTGGTTGACCGATTCTCGAAAATGTCCCATTGTATTCCACTTAAGAAGTTGTCCACTTCTAAGGAACTAGCTTCCATTTTTGCTCGGGAGATCTTTCGCTTACATGGGCTGCCCAAGGTGAATGTGTCGGACAGGGGTAGTCAGTTTGTGTCCCAGTTCTGGCGAGCCTTTTGTGTACAGTTGGGAATTCAGCTTGCTTTCTCCTCTGCGCCTCACCTGCAGTCTAATGGGGCCGAAAAACGAGCCAATCAGTCCCTGGAGCAATTCCTAAGTTGCTATATTTCTGACCATAACAACTGGTCAGACCTCTTATCGTGGGCGGAGTTTGCTCACAATAGTGCCTTGAATTCTGCTTCCCGATTGTCCCCGTTTATAGCGAACTATGGTTTCCAACCTTCCATGTTGCCTGACTTGTTTGTTCCACAGAGTATTCCTGCGTTAGAGGAGCATCTCCATGGTGTTCGTTCCACTTGGGCACACATCCAGGAGGCTTTGCGACATGCTAATGATAGGTACAGACTCCATGCTGAACAGGGACGCCTGCCTGTGCCTTCCTACCAGGTTGGGGACAGGGTATGGCTGTCATCTCCCAACCTCCGACTTCGTGTTCCCTCACTGAAGTTCGCAACTCGGTTTATTGGGCCTTTCCGTATCCTTCGCAGGATTAACCCAGTGGCTTATGCATTAGACCTTCCTGCGTATTTCGAATGTATTTTATGTCTCCTTATTAAAACCATTGGTCTGCAACCACTTTACCACCTCAGTGCCACATCCTCACCCTGTACAGGTTGAGAACCATGTAGAGTATGACTTACAGTCCAGTGCTGACTCTCGTAGGTTCTGTAGGCGCATACAGTACCTGGTGCATTGGTGCAAGGGTACGGTCCGAATGAACGCTCTTGGGTCTCATCCTCGGACATACGTGCCCCTGTCCTTCTCCATGATTTCCATAGACGTTTTCCCCCCAAGCCTGGTGGTCCTCCAGGGGGGAGAGGTCGTTGAGGAGAGGTGGTACTGTCAGGGCTGGGCTCAACCCTTCCTTCTCTGAGCTGGCTGCTCAGCTGTTGGCTAATTGCCAGCTCCTATCCCTCCACAGTTACTCAGCTGTTGGTGATATCCTGCTCGTCAATCCTGCCTACTTAAGCCGTCCAGTCCAGATGATCTCTGCCTTCGCCTTGGTCAACATCACAGAAACTATCTCCTGTGATCCTGTTCAACGCTTGCTTTGCTGACATGCCTTCTGGCTTCGGATCCTGCTTGCTGTTCCACTACATTGATCCCTGACTTCTGGCTTGGCTGACTATCTGTTCCAGTTACCGAACTTTGGCTATGTTTTGACTACGTTTGTTCTTTTTTACTTTTATTATTAAACAAGTGTGATTTAACGGTACTTTTGTCTCGGCCTCATTTCATGGTTTCTGACAGTGAGTTATTACAGCTTCAGCCTGTCACTGACCACTGGTGCCACGGTACAGCCTAAGCCTGCCACTGACCACTGATGCTAGGGGAAAGGGGGATGATTACAGCCTAAGCCTGGCACTGACCACTGATGCTAGGGGAAAGGGGGGAAGAGTACAGTCTGAGGCTGCTACTGGCCACTGATGCAGGTGGGGGGTTATTACAGCCTGAGCCTGCCACTGACCACCGATGGTGGGGGAGAATTTTATTATTACAGACTTAGTTTTCCACTGTACCCTGGGAGGGTTATAACCACTTTAAGATTTTTTTTTCACCATCTGTGTCCCATTGCAGATTTCCCTTCACTTGCTGTCCCATAACCAAACAGGAAGTGAGAGGAAATCTCTATTTTCTGGGGACAACCCAAAATTTGGGATTTTCTTTTACTTTAATTTTCAATGATAAATGTTAAACAGGACAAATAGAGCATAAATCTCCCTAACAGGGGCACAGACAGCAATAAAAATTGACAGGTGTTCTAATCCCTCTCCTCTCTATCCAAAACTAAAAAAAAAAAAAAGAAGCTTTGCCTTTAGTCTTTAATAGAATATGGCAACTGCTGTTTGAGGGTATAAGAGGAATGCAATCAAGCACCCCAAAATATCTCCAGATTTTTTTTTTTATATTTGTGGGGAGATGACCCCCCCCAGTTGTATGTACACATAATTTAATGAATAGTGCTAAATTGCATGCCCAAGCATCTCTTTTCAGTGTATACATTCAGTGTGGAAGTGACAGAACTGCATCCCACCACGTTCCCGCTGAAAAAAAGCTAGTTTTGTTTAAAAATGTAATTTGCATGTTTGAAACAGAAGAACCAGGGGGCAGCAAAATATAAGTAGACTAAACAACTTTAATACACGTTTGTTTTTCTAAAAGTGTATGGAAATTATTCTTATATATTTTCTTTATTTTTAAAAAAAGAGTGAAGACTAAAAAATTCAACATTGGTAAAAATTTTTTCTTTTTAAAGACAGGTACAGTTGATATAATATATAATTTATAATTGGATACACACCCCAATTAAAATGTCAGGTTTCTGTGATGTAAAAAAATGAGACAAAGATAAAATTATTTCAGATTTTTTTCCACCTTTAATGTGACCTATAAACTTTACAACAAATTGAAAGTTTTTAGGTGGAGGGAAGTAAAAATAAAACTAAAATATTATGGTTGCATACATGTGCACACCCTCACACTAATACTTTGTTGAAGTACCTTTTGATTTTATTACAGCACTCAGTCTTTTTGGGTATGAGTCTCTATCTGCATGGCACATCTGGACTTGGCAATATTTGCCCACTCTTCTTTGCAAAAACATTCCAAATCTGTCAGATTGCAAGGGCATCTCCTGTGCACAGCCCTCTTCAGATCACCCCACAGATTCTTTTTTTTTTCAAATTCTTTATTTTAATTATCCAGCATACACAGAACAGCAGATCCCTTTAGTTAGATACATGGATAGATTGAACATAAAGCAAATCTGTACAAACCGGATGTACAACATCAGTTATAATTAGTATAAGTGTATGGGTGGCCGTGTCGGAACGCCCAGTAATCATAAAATCTACAGAACTTAAAAACTGTTGAGAGGGGAATCAACACTCTTGGTTCGAGTAAGGTGAAAGGATAAAGCTAGAAAGCGTAGGAGAGGAAAAGGGTACAGTGGGGGAAGAGAGAGGAGAAAGGAGGTGGGGGGGGGGCAGGGCAGATGCAGTCCCGGACAGGGGGTTGGAGGACCGTGAAAACGTTATAACACTATAGGGGTTATTTACTTAGGGCAAATCCACTTTGCACTGCAAGTGCATTTGGAAGTACAGTCACTGTAGATCCGAGGAGGATATGCAAGATAAATAAAAAACAGCATTTTAGCTTGCACACGATTGGATGATAAAATCAGCAGAGCTTCCACTCATTTCAGATCTACCCCTTAGATTTAGAGCGACTGCACTTCCAAGTGCACTTGCAGTGCAAAGTGGATTTACCTTTCGTAAATAACCCCCTATGTTTTAAGAGGGAGTAAGTCTCATGCTGGTTTTGGGCCGAGAGTAACAGATCTTCCATCTTTTTTACCTCTTCAATTCTTGAGAGCCAAAGCGAGATAGAAGGGGGCCTTAAGTCTCTCCAGTGCAGGGCAATTATGGGCGATCTGGCAGCATTAAAAATATGGCGCAAGACTGATTTGTTATATGTTTTTTCAGGTATGTTCGAGACGTGTAGGAGAAAGAGCAGGGTCTTCAGGGAGGATGTAATTGGTTAATTTCTGGGATATATGATGGACCTGCTTCCAGAAGTGCTCCAATTTCAGACAGGACCAGAAAATATGAAGTAAAGTCCCCCTATCTTCCTGACATCTCCAGCATTTGTCGGGGATCGAGGAGGAGTATTTGTGAAGTATTGAGGGTGTACGGTACCATCTGGTCAGAAATTTAAAATTGGTTTCCTGGGCACGAGTACAGATGGACGATTTTAAAGCAAAGCGTATAATCCGCCTATGTTGTGCCGGGGAAAAAGTCCTGTCCAATGTCAGTTCCCACTTCCGTACGTAGGGGGGGTATACTCATCGGGGGGGGGGGGGCGATCAGTAGCGCATACATTTGCGAAAGTGTGTGGGGGAGGGGACCCATCGCCTCACACAATTGTTCTAAGGAAGTCAGAGGTCGTTGGAATCTGTCCGGGGGCGGGAGGGAGTTCAAAAAGTGTCGGAGCTGTATGCCACTCCAGGAGTCAAGACGGAAGTGATCAGTTGGCGAGGTCAGCACAGACCATTAGCTTAAATTTGTGTCATAGGGTTCGAGTACACACTCAAAATCCATCCCACCATCCTCTCCCCCAGCCCCATGTGCTGTAGGACCGAAAACATAAAGGACCAGTTAACCTGATTGAACGCCTTTTCGGCATCCGTGCCCAGAAACACAGAGGGAGTGTTGGAAAGGTCAGCCACATGGATAAGATTCAGGGCTTTAATTGTATTGTCTCGAGCCTCGCGGGTTGGTATAAAGCCGACCTGGTCGAGATGGATTAATGCTGTCAAGTGTGG
Organism: Aquarana catesbeiana; assembly: GCF_042186555.1. Taxonomy (NCBI): domain Eukaryota; kingdom Metazoa; phylum Chordata; class Amphibia; order Anura; family Ranidae; genus Aquarana; species Aquarana catesbeiana. The sequence continues at coordinate 278,066,070 of NC_133324.1, forward strand.
TTGAATGCGCATGGCAAGAATTTTTGTGAATAGCTTAAGATCCACATTTAATAAGGAGATAGGGCGGTAGCTGCCACACGCTGATGGATCCTTGTCCTCCTTGGGTACGACAGAGATATGTGCTTTCAAAGCTTCAGGGGCAGTACTGTCTCGTGTCCTAGGGCGTTAAATGTTCGTACCATCTGCTTGCCGAATTGGGGGAGAAATAGCCAGTAATATTTATGGGTAAATCCATCAGGGCCCGGAGATTTGTCAGGTTTGGATAAGCCAATGGCCTCTTGCAATTCCTCAAGGGTGATGGGAGCTTCCAGATCCTTTCGGACCTGTTCCAACAACCGAGGGAGACCTGAGGAGGAAATATATTCCTCGATGTTGTTTTGTGACTGTGGTCTAGTAGGTAAATTATACAGAGATTGGTAAAACCTGCAAAAAGTAGATCCGATCTGGGTGGGGAGGTGTACCTTTCTACCCTCTGAGTCCACTAGGTGGGGTACGTAGGATTGTACGCGCTGTTCCTGCAGGTCTCTGGCTAGTAGGCGACCACACTTATCCCCTGATTCATAATAGTGTTTCCGGCATGACTGCAGTGCTGCCTTGGCTCTGTAGTGAAGGAAGTCACTCGTCTGCGCAGATTGAGGAGTTCGGTCTCCACAGGTGTTACAGGGTTCTGTTTGTGTTGGGTCTCTAGAGCGTGTATGTCCGTCAGTAATTTAGTCAGTTCAGCTTCTCTGGCCTTTTTGATTCTGGAACCGTGCTTAATAAGGACCCCCCTTATTTCCGTTTTATGTGCTTCCCAAATTATCCCTGCAGTTCTTTGATCACATCCTCAACTACTAACTTGTCATCAAGCAGTCTCTCATTGAGTCGCCACTGTCTGGTGTTTGAAAAGGCATGTTCGGTCATAGTCGGTGTCAGTGTGATCGGGGCACAGTCAGACCATGTAATGTTCCCTATGTCTACTGCTTTAATCGCCGATAGCATGTGGTGGGGGATGATGAACAAGTCGATTCGGGAATATACCTTATGTGGAGGGGAATAAAATGTGCAGTCCCTGTCATCGGGATGGAACAATCTCCATGGGTCAGTAAGTTGGTGGTTGTAGAGGGTCTGTAGAACTCATTTGCGAAGGCCTGTGGCCATGGAGGATCCTCCCGTGGATGGGTCTACCTTAGGGTCTAGGGGTAGATTGAAATCTTCACCCAGAAGGAGTTTACCCTTGGCAAATTTCATAAGCGTGTTGGTAGTGAAGCAAAGGAATTGGTCCTGGTTGCAATTAGGAGCGTATACTGTGGCCAGAGTCACTTTAATACCATTGATCATGCCCTTAAGGAACAGAAATCTGCCCTCTGTGCTCTTATGTCTAGTAGGTTCCAAGGAACTCGCCTGGATACCAAGATGGATACCCCTCTGGATTTGGAAGTCCTATTGAAGGCGTGATATTCAAAGGGATAAAAGCTGCTCTTTAGGATTGGTGCCTTGCCCTCTTTAAAGTGGGTTTCCTGAATATATGCTACATCAGAATGTGAGCGTTTCAGATCTTGGAGGAGAATCCTATGTTTTTCAGGTACGTTGAGCCCTTTAGCGTTTAGGGAGGTGACCCTTAGTACCTCCATCTCCCCTGCCGGCTTACTAGGGGGAGAGAAGAGAAAGAAAGGGGTGAGGAGGAAGGGAGAGTGGGGGTGAAAGTGGGGTGTGTGGGGAGGGGTGGATAAATGAAAGGTGTTAGAGGGGATAAGGGAGGGAAGCAGAAAAGGGAGGAAAGCAGAGGGGTTCTATAACCCTGGTGGGAGAGTGGGGAGTTTAATAACCACCCGCATCTCCCTCTTACAGCTAAAGAGGTATAGGGAAAATAGAGGCACTCACATAGGAATTACCACTTAAGTGAGTGCAGGCCTAAGTGGGGAAGTAGTCAAGAGTGGGTGGGAAGAAACCGCTCCCCTCCCTCCGACGACCGTAAAATCATGTTGCAATCAACAACCTGTGTATAAAGTAGTAGAAATGAACTCTGGGTGTCACATTAGTAATAATAGAGCAGCACAGAGCAAGTGCTTGTTGCAAATACCCTGTGAACAGACCCTGTCAAATCTATTAATTTACCCGATTGCAAAAATCTCATGTGGAGAGGCATAGATGGGGGCCGCCACCCAACGCCGGGATCCAGAGCATCCACATCCCGCTCTCGATATACCAGCTGAAAAATCCAGCTTCTCATCATCAAGTCCAGAGTGCGGAGACTGCTATAGATGCATTTGCAGCGCCTGGGCTGCCAGCCCCCACCCGGAAACCCCATTCCCACGTCAATGAGGCGGGGGTGCGTTGTCCATGTCATGGGCCCTTAGGACCATCAGGCAGCTAAAACCCACCAATACAAACCAATAAAATAACATAACCTAACAAGCCCCAAGAAACATCTCCAAGTACATGGGGCATATGGAGTAAAGTCCGCAATCTCCTCTGAGTCCAGCAGACACCTTGAAATCCGCACGCATCAGAAGAGACTGTGTAGCCGTCATCTACACTATGATATACAGCATTTCTGGGCACTGAGGCATCCGGGGTCTGCTACCCCACACCCCCTCCACGTCCAGGGCTAACTAAACCACAGTCCCCAGGAAGATACTATACATCACACTAGCATAGCACACTTATGATCTGTGGAGCAAGTGAGAGACAGCGCTTTTTTGGTAGTAGCAAATAAAAACATTCAGTCCTGTCTCTGACCTAGCTATGGTCCAGGCTCCTGCGAAAGAACAGAAAACAAAAAACACAGTAAAACTCTGAGGCCAACTGAAGGTAGGTGGTATAGGGGGAAGGGTGCATGAACAATAGTTTGGGGTAAATATCTTTCATGTTGTTGTCCTCAGCATGACCAGGCATGGTCTACAGGAAAAATTGAGGTACAAAGCCCTCCAACATGTTATTGCAGATAGTACCTGAAATTTGATGGTATATCGTCATTCGGGTAGTCCCTCGTACACAAACAAGGCCAAGTATTTGCAAGTAGTAAAGGTGAATCCTGGAAAAGTTTCCACAGGTAAGGGCACTATCACAACTCCCGTCGATCTCCAGGCCTGTGATCTGCCTGAGCGGGGTTGTGGGCCCGCTTGTTGGATCGGGAGACCCGGTCGCTGGGTGCAGAACTGTAGTGGTTGCAGCCAAACTGGTGCAGAGATAGGCGGAATCTCCAGGAAGGCAAACAGCTCCGGAAGGCCTGCCGGTCGGTGTAGTGTGAAGGAGGATGTTCCCTTCCGGATGGTCAGTGCAAATGGGAATCCCCACAGATATGTATGGCCCAACTGTCGCAGTCGGTCCAGCAGTGGTCATACCAAGGCTTGACGCTGCAAGGTCGCCTTAGACAAATCTGGCAAGATTTTAATAGTGGCTCCGTCAAAGTCAATTGTTTCCATTGTCCAGGCCTTGCGCAGGATGTCCTCCTTATGAGTATATCTATGCAGGCAGCAAATTATATTGCAGGGCATGTTCGGGTCAGTTGAACTAGGGCTGAGTGCCCTATGTACCAGGTCAAGTTCTAGAGACTCTGGAGGAACAGAGTCCAGCACCCAGCAGAATATGGCATCAACTGTGTCCCTCAAGTCCTCCGGTCCCGTGGCCTCCGGGAGGCCACAGAGCCGCAAATTATTCCAGCGGCTCTGGTCCTCGAGGTCCTCTATGCGTAACTGTAGGGCCAGTGAGTGTTCTGCTTGGCGTGCCTGCTCCTGTTCCACAGCAGACATCCTTCTCTCCACCCCCGACACCGAGGATTCCCCCTCTGCTATACGCTCAGAGAGCTACTGAACATCAGAGCGGACCTCCTACAGATCATGTAGATGTGCCTCTGTCACGCGGAGGGGCAGGGCCTCAATGTCCGCCCTCGTGGGGAGTGCACGGAGAAGATCCCTGATCACCGCATCCTCTCGGTAGGGAGCGAACCCCACGGGCCATGAGCCAGAGGCAGGCATGTGGGTAGCCAAGGCTGCAGGGTAACCGCAGCATGAGTCGGAGGCATCAGATGGAGCCGGGGACAAAGTCGGCTCCGTTGGACGTACAGTCTCTACAGTACCGCCATGTGGGTTCGCCATTCTGGTCCCGGAGCTGCGAGTCTGGGCGCCCGGGAAATAGCGCTTGATGGATGACTGTGCTGGAGTTGTGGCGGTACCTGGGCTTTCTTGCACTTGGCAAGGGCACATGCCGTGTTAAACGGGTCGCTGAGTCACTGCTTTTCGTCAGAGGGAGATGGAAGCTCAGGAAAAACAGGTCCTCACTCCGCCATGTCTAAACCACGCCCCACCCCACGGATTTTCAATCGGATTCAGGTCTGGGCCATTCCAAAACTTTAATCTTCTGGTGAAGCCACGCCTTTGTTGATTTGGATGTATGTTTTGGGTCATTCTAATGCTGAAAGGTGAAGTTCCCCTTCATGTTCAGCTTTCTAGCAAAAGCATGACGGTTTTGTGCCAATATTAACTGTTTTTTGGAATTGGGCATAATTTCCTCTATCTTGACTAAGGCCCCTGTTCCAGCTGAAGAAAAACAGCCCCAAAGCATGATGCTGTCACCACCATGCTTCATGGTGAGTATGGTGTTCTTTTGGTGCAGTGTTGTTTTTGCGCCAAACATCTTTTGGAATTATAGCCAAAAAAAGTTCAACCTTGGTTTCATCAGACCATAACACATTTCCCACATGCTTTTAGGAGTCTTCAGATGTGTTTTTGCAAAATTTAGCTGGGCTTGGATGTTATATATATATATATATATTTTCTTAAGAAAAGGGTTCCATCTTGCAACTCTACTCCATAGCCCAGACATATGAAGAATATGGGAGATTGTTGTCACACGTATCACACAGCCAGTACTTGCCAGATATTGCCGCAGCTCCTTTAAAGTTGCTGTAGTCCTCTTGGCAGTCTCCCTGACCAGTTCTCTTCTTGTGTTTTCATCAATTTTGGAGAGACGTCCAGTTCTTGGTAAGTTCACTGTTGTGCCATATTTTCTCCACTTGATGATGACTGTCTACACTGTGTTCCATGGTATATTTAATGCCTTGGGAATTTTTTTGTACCCTTCTCCTGACTGATACCTTGAGATAACAATGAGATCCCTCTGATGCGTTGGAAGCTCTCTGCAGACCATGGCTTTTGCTGTAGGATATAACTAAGAAAAAGTCAGAAAAGACCTACTAGAACAGTTGAACTTTATTTGGGGTTAATCAGAGGCACTCTAAATAATGCCAGGCGTGTACTGATTCCTATTTAACATCAGTTTGAATGTGATTGCTTAATTCTGAACAGCTACATACAGTTATAAGAGGGTGTGCACACTTATGCAACCGCATTATTTTAGTTTTTTTATTTTTTCTTCCCCTCCCTAAAGATTTGTTTGTTCTTCAATTGAGTTGTACAGTTTATAGGTCAAATTAAAGGTGGAAAAAGTTCTGAAATTATTTATCTGTGTCTCATTTTTATATCACAGAAACCTGACATTTTAACATGGGTGTGTAGACTTTTTATATCCACTGTATATATGAAATTTGACAAATTAGTATTATGCAGTCTTCTATCCAACCAGGAGATGGAGCTATAGTCTCCTTTTCACATGTTCAGCATCTCATACCAGTTTATAACAGTTTGGGGCCAGTTTTCTTTTTATGTTAATCTTTGTCGTTCCCATTGAACGACAGTTGTATAAAGGCTTACATTTCTGAATCTTCTTTTAGAAAATGCTAGCTGGTTGGCCTTGGCTGTCCACCTCTATCTAATGTTTTCAATAATATGGAAAATTTACCTGAAACATGCAGGGAGCACCCTGGCTTACTGGCTGCGCGATTCTCATAGGTGATTTACAGAATATTATATCCAGAGATAGCTAGGCAACTAGTCTTTTTGAAATTAGCTTTGTAATGGCAGCCCTTATAATTCTCTCAATACAGGTTTCCTTACACCACCTGTCCTCTGGAGCATTTTTTTCACATGCATGTTTGGTTAAAAAAAAAAAAAAAAAAAAAAAAAAAAAACAGCAAAACACCCCAAAGGGTGGATTTTAAATGGTTTAGTATGTACACATGTATCTAGATCATATTTCTTGAAGAGCTGGCAGAGCTGGTTTAGCAGACTCCTTAACTACTTCAATACAGGGCACTTTTGCCCTCTTCCTGCCCAGGTCATTTTTCAGCTTTCAGCAAAGTCACACTTTGAAAGACAATTGTGCGGTCATGCAACACTGTACCCAAATGAATGTTTTAGTATTTTCTGCACACAAATAGAGCTTTCTTTTGGTGGTATTTAATCACCACAGTTTTTTTAGCTAAAAAAAAACTAAAAAATACTAAAAAAAAACATTTTTGTCAGAAAATGTTGTAAATAAGTAATTTTTCTCCTTCACTGATGTGCACTAATGAGGCTGTACTGATGAGGAGGCACTAATATGCAGAAATGGTGGGCACTGATGGGTGGCATTGATGGGAACTGATGGGCGGCACTGATGTGCAGCACCGATTGGCACAGACTGGCATCACTAATGGGCACTGCTGGGGCTACATTGTAATCAGGGCACCGCTCCATCATTTGACGGTGGGTTTGCTGCAAGTGCTTAATAAATATGCATAAATACCAGTATAAGAAAACTGATTTGAACTTAAAGTGATTGTAAATGTTCAGTTAAAAAAAAAAAAAATTATATATATTATATATATATATATACACACATATATACACACTTACCTGCTCTGTGCAATGGTTATGCCATATCTCCCAACTTTTTGATATGGGGATGAGGGACACCTATCAGCAAAAGTATGCAGGTGTGGGACACACCCCTGGTCATGCCCCCTTAAAGGAGAATTGTACAAAAAACAAAATTGGTTAAACCCACAAGTGCCCTTTTTACCACTACTATTCCTTTATATTGGCTTTTGCAATTTACAAATGCAGCAATTTAGAAATTAGATGAAAGGTTTAGTGCCGGAAAACACATTTTGATAGATAAAAAGTGCATTTTATATACAACTCTGTAGATCAGACCAAATGAGGGACAAATGAGGAGGAATGAGGGACAGAGGGACATTGCTCCAAATCAGGGACAGTCCCTCGAAATCAGGTACAGTTGGGAAGTATGGTTATGCACAAAGCAGCCCTGATCCTCCTCTTCTCGGGTCCCTCACCGGCGCTTCTGGCTGGGGGGCACTTGTTCAAGCTCGCTTCTTAGCTCCGCTCTGTTTGTCAATTGACACCAAGTGCGGCTCACCCTGCCCCCTCCTCACTGGCTGTGACTTGCCAGCAGCAGAAGCCAGTGAGGAGGGAGAGAGCTGAGAGAGTTGCTGCTCTCAAGCATCTCTGGATTGAGATCAGGCTCAGGTAAGTATGACGGGGGAGGGGGAGCTATATGCAGGTTTTTTTTCTTTTTTTAGGGTAAAAAAACTTTCTGTATTTAGAACCACGTTCATTTGAGTTTATAAGGGGTCAGGAGATGATTTAGTAGAAAAATAAGTTTACTGGTATTAAAAGGAGATCAGTCATGGCTGCCTCTCTTTTAGTACCAGTTTCTCTCAAAGGCATTGTAATGTGCATTGATCATGTACTTTCATGGTGTCATTTGTTTCTCTATATGAGCCGCCATTAAATGATGGCCCGCGGTCTGAACACGGACCGAGGGATGCTCCTGTCCGGACCGTCAGCGTATTGCCACATTTTAGCAGTCAGTGGTTGCTGGGACTGTGGGTGTCCCAGCAACCAGTTACATTGCGTGTAAGCCCCGCCCCTGCTGCTGACGGAGGCCCCTGCTCCCACTCCTTGCCGGGCTGCGAGTTGAGGCATAATTTCACGTGCATGCCCCGCCCTCCTGCTGCTCGTGGCTCTCAATGCTGGCCACAAGTTGAGGCATGACTTCACATGTGTGCCCCGCCCCCCTGCTGCTCGTGGCTCTCAGCTCTCACTCCTTGCGAGGTATGCTACCCCACAGCTTTTGCCCCCTGCAGCTTGCCACCTGTGCCAACTCCTGCCCTCAAGGTATGTGGGGCACATTTTTTGTTAAGGGTTTTGCTTATGGGCATATTTTGTTAAGGGGCACCTTGATGGGCACAATTTGTTGTGCCCCTTAACAAAATGTGCCCATTAGAGTGCCCCTTAACATAAAATGTGCCTATCAGCATGCTCCTTATTTTATGTTAGAGGTCACACTGATGGGCACATTTTATGTTAAGGGGCACTTTGACGGGAATGACTGATGTAAGGTGGCACTGTGATGGGGACACCTGATGTAAAGGAGCACTTTGATGGGGATACACCTGATGTAAAGGAGCACTGTGATGGGGATACCTGATGTAAAGGAGTACTGTGATGGAGACACCTGATGTAAAGGAGTACTGTGATGGAGACACCTGATGTAAAGGAGTACTGTGATAGGGATACCTGATGTAAAGGAGCACTGTGATGGGCACATTTTGTTGTGCCCATCAGCATGCCCCTTGTTTAATGTTAAGGGGCATGCTTATGGGCATATTTTATGCTAAGAGCCACAATGATGGGCAGATTTTATGTTAAGGGGCACAACTACAATCTTTCATAGCACAGACTTGAGATTCAGACCGCAGAAAATTTTAGTGACTGGACCTACTTGAATTTTTATTCAATACCCCTGCTCTATATGCACAGCCTATAGTAGAGTAAATCCTCTCATTCCTGTGTCAGATGTTTCTTTTGGTGTAGAAACATGAGGTATATGACCTGGCACTCTACAGGTAATACATGGCCTCTGTCTGTAGTGTGTAGCTGACATATCTGGTTAAGAAACTACAGGTGAGAGCTGCACAGTAATTAGATCTGACAGACATAAGCATGCAGACCATACTAAACACAAAGAAACGCCCACCTCCTCCTTCCAAGTGTTTAAATCTCTTGCCATCACTGTCATCTTCTCTTCCGGTTACTTCTAGGTGCTTGGTTTCTGGTTTAGCTGGCAGAGGAATTATGTAATTTTGGAACGTGCAGAGAATGCATGCTGAGCTATGCATTTGCAGCTCAATGTGCATTCAACAGTCAGGTAAGTATTTGTAATTGCAGATGAGGCTTTGCATGTCTCATCTGCAATAAAGAGCCTGGCTGTTTGCAGTCGTATTACCACAGATTGCAGGAAAGAAATCTGCACGAATCCCCCAATCAATACAGACAATGTTGACAGGGGAATCCCTCCTGCCAAGCAATTGTCTGCTCCCGGCAGCGGGAGGGCGGGGGAAGCAGTCGCCGCCAGGAGAAGGCAGCAATTTTCGCTAACAGCTATAGCAGCCGCTAGCGATAATTGCAAGAGAATCCAACAGGCTGGTTGTACCCAAGTTTATCGATCAATCAAGTTGGTACATTTATCCTGCCCATTAACGGTTCAAATCTTCGAACCGTGTATTTCCAGCCTTAGTTCCCCTTTAACCTGCACACTAAGAGTCACCATGCAGCTAGGAGATGCATTTTTTTTAAAGTTGCATGCACTGGATGCTGTGCAACCAGGAACAGGAAGTTTTCTCATCCCTTTGGTGAATAGGGTGAATTTGGTGAATAGGGACAGCCCAACTGTAGAAATATGCACAAACATAAGGGAATCGATCAGCCATGACACCACAAACTACAGCCACAACATGTGAGCACATAGTTACAAGGTATGGCAAACAGCATACTGAATATAATTGCACTAATACCTGGTTAAAAGAACAAAAATGTACAATGCTGTTAACTAAATATAGTGGTGTCAGCAATTAGATAGCCTGATTGAATTTGCGAACATTTCAGAGATTGCACGGTTTTGTCTGTCAATAAACTGCTGACACCATGTGGACTGGACTGAGTTTTCAAATAGTTACTGTAACTGCACTAATCCTCTAAACCCCCCACACAAAACAGGCAGGATCAACACCTAATCTCTTTAGGCTGCTTGTCCACTGCTCTGCTAATGGTATTACTAAGAATGCTGGAAATTGCCACTGAATAACTGGCAGAAACATGGATTGGTCTGATTCACATTCATGCATAGTGCAGTATCCTATAGCAACCTACAAGCAATATTTTTTCATTGTTCTGGCTGTTCTAAACTGAAAAAAGGAGAAAATAAATCGTATGATAGGATTTAACATAGTACATTAATTTCCATAACCACAGTGATGACTAGGTTCGTTAACATTTTATATCTCTCTATTATGTAATGTAACATCTATAATAAAAAAATAAAGTCTTCTCTATTCTTAAAGTCCAAATCCAGATTTTGTTTGGGTTAGTGGAAGTTTTTATGTTTTCTGCAAGGTTTATATTTCTTTCTTTGCATCAGAGATTACTTCTCGCTTTTATCCATGTGGCTCGAGTCGAGACTACAAAATAAGGGGAAGAGGGGTCACTTGTTGCTGGATGAAACACAAACCTTACCTTCCAACCTTTCTCCATCTTATCAAAAAATAAAAAAAATAAAGGCTCGTTTGGTTATTATTAAAGATTGATTGTTATTAAAGTGGAGTTACACCCAAAAGTGGAACTTCCGCTCATTTGTCTCCTCCCCCCTCTGGTGCACATTTGGCACCTTTCGGGGGGGAGCGGATACCTGTCTTTGACAGGTAGCCTGTCCTTACTTCCAGGAGACCGGGCCTCGACAAATTACGCCAGCGGCTTGACTTCCTCCTCCTTCCTCCGCCGCTGCCGAGCCAGTAGGAGAGCACAGATGTGCCTCGCGCGTGTGCAGTAGGGACCCAGCATGAAGCCGTAATGCTGCACTGCCGGGTTACCTTACCGGCAATGGCAGCATCCAACAGCTGATGGAAACATCAGCTGCGGTGCAGACATTGCTGGACTCCAGGACAGGTAAGTGTCCTATTATTAAAAGTGAGCAGCTGCAGTATGTGTACTCCAGGCAGGTATAAAGACAAATTGAAGTATTGACTGTATGTACATCATTTAGCCCCCACGGGGCTTCACATCGGGGCGATTTGACATGTCAAATCGCAGCACTGCACCGATTTCCAAAAGTAGTTCCTGCACTACTTTTGGAAACTTCGGGGTGATTTCAATAGACATCTGTGCATAAACCTGCACAGATATCTTTCAAATCGCCCCCGAACTCGCAAAAAATGCGGGGGTGAAATTGTGGGAGTTCAGCTGAACTCACACGATTTCAAACCCGCCTCTAATCTGAACGTAGGCTAAATTATTATGATTATATATTATACGGGATTAATATAGTGCCAACAGTTTGCGCAGTGCTTTACAACATGAGGGTAGACAGTACAGTTACAATACAATTCAGAGGGCCCTGCTCATTAGAGCTTACAATCTAGAAGGGAGGGTCAAGTGAAACAAAAGGTAATATCTGTGGGGGATGAGCTGATGGAGAAAATGAAAATACAGTTGTTAGATGTGGGTAGCATAGGCTTCTCTTGAGGGTTGGGTGTAGCATAGGCTTAGATGTGGGTAGCATAGGCTTCTCTTGAGGGTTTTCAGGGATCATCTAAAAGCTAATAGAGTAGGAGATAATCAGACAGATTGGGGTAAGGAGTTCCATAGGATTGGAGAGGCTCTGGAAAAGTCCTAGAGGCGAGCATGGGAGGAGGTGATAAGGGAGCTAGAGAGCAGGAGGTCTTGAGAGGAACAAAGAACGATTAGCTTGGCATTTTGAGACTAGGTTAGTTAGTGATGTAGCTGGGGGCCAAGTTCTGGATGGCTTTGTAAGTAGTTGTTAGTATTTTTAATTTATGTGTGCGCACTGCGCTACACCTGTCTGTGCTGTCACTTAATATTCAATAAACATGCAAATGAAGTGAAATAAATGTCAATGTAAAAAAAGAGAGCGAGACAAATAATTCGACAGTAGTGCACTAAATTTATCTACAAAACTCCTAAATATTAACCACTGGGCACTTAAACCCCCTTCCTAACCAGACCAATTTTCAGCTTTCGGTGCTCTCTCACTTTGAATGACAATTACTCTGTCATGCAACACTGTACCCATATATTTTTCACACAAATAGAGCTTTCTTTTGGTGGTATTTAATCACCGCTGGGTTTTTTATTTTTTGCGCTATAAATCAAAAAAGACTGAAAATTCAGTAAAAAAAAAAAAATTCTTTGTTTCTGTTAAAATTTATTGCAGAGTATTGGCGAGTATTGGCAGAATATTGGTAGAGAACTGCAGAGTATTGGCAGAGTATTGCAGAGTATGGGCACTGAGCAGCGCTGTGGGCACTACAGATCCAGCCCACTGCGCTGCTGCAAACAATCTCTCCCCTCGCACTGTACAGATCGGTACAGAGAGGGGAGGGAGGAACCGGCGTCATGACATGACGCCGGTTTGTTTACAAGTGATCACTCCGTCATTTGACGGAGCAATCACGTGGTAAACAGCCGCTACCAGCGGCCATTTACCGTGATCCGCCGGTCTTCTGGACCTGGTGATCACGGATTTTTCCGGGAGTGCGCCCCAGGGGCGCGCGGGAGCAAGATTCTGGGAGGACGTCCATGGAATAAGCTGACCGCGCTGTAGCCATCTTTCGGCTGTGGCCCGGTCGGCAAGTGGTTAACATTGTGAAATGATCAACATAAAACACCCATATATACTGTATTTATTGGCGTATAACACTCACTTTTTCACCATGAAAATCGAGTGCAAATAGTGCGTGCGTGTTATATGCCAATACTTCAGTTTTAGCTGCCTCGGAGGGGACAGGGAGGGGGGCAGGACGAGCACCGTCAGATTACATACAGTGGGTATCTCCTGTTTACTTGGCAGCCTCTGTAATAGGAACTCCTGTCTCCTGGGCCGCCATTGGACCACTGTTCTGTCTATCATAGGAGATTCTCACTGTATGTAATCTGTCGGCACTCGTCCCGCCCCCCTCCCTGTCCCCTCTGGGCTGCAGATGGGCATCGATCAGGCTGCACTGATGGCAATGGTGAGGCTGCTGCATTGATGGCAATGGTGAGGCTGCATTGATGTGGACTGATGAGGCTGCATTGATGGCACTTGTGAGGCTGCAGATGGGCATTGATCAGGCTGCATTGATGGCAATGGTGAGGCTGCAGATGGGCACTGACCCTTATTTTACCTCAAAGTTCCTTATTTAAAATTTAAGTTTTTTTCCTGAAACTTCCCTCTTAAAATGAATGTGCGCGTTATACGCCGATAAATACGGTAATTAAAAGTGTCCACATGGCATATCAAAAATATATGCAAATCAATATGGTAATACAGTCCAGCTTAAAGTGATGAAGAATAGTGAAACAAAATCTCATTGATCCACCAAAATCCTTCAAAGTGATGTGTGCCAATTCCACTCCCTTAAGAATAAAGCTCACCAGATGTTCTCGTGCCTGGCAAATATTGCCTTATTAGAGGTTATTGCAGAGCCGCTTTTACGCGCCAATCTCCATCCAAATGAATAAAGACACTTTCCACATGTGGGAATAGAAATTGGGACAGAGTCTCCAATAGTGTAAAAACACCTTAAAGCGGAGGTTCACACAAAAATTGAACCTCCGCTTTTCGGAACCCTTCCCCCTTCCGGTGTCACATTTGGCACCTTTCAGGGGGGAGGGGGGTGCAGATACCTAATACAGGTATTTGCACCCACTTCCGGCATAGACACCCACGGGAGTCTATGCCTCTTCCTGTCCCCACCGCGCTGTCTGCTGGGACACACACGGGTCCCAGAGACAGCGGAGACCAGTTAGGAAGCGCAGCGCGACTCACGCATGCGCAGTAGGGAACAGGGAAGTGAAGCCGCAGCGCTTCACTTCCCGATTCCCTTACAGAGAATGGCGGCGGCAGCACCCGAGGACCGAGGGACGAATCGGTCTCGGGTGCCGACATCGCTGGACCCTGGGACAGGTGAGTGTCCTTATTTTAAAAGTCAGCAGCTGCAGTATTTGTAGCTGCTGACTTTTTAAAAAAAAAAATTTCGTGGGACTCCCTTTTAAGGTAATCGGTTTATTAAAAGTAATGCACATCATAAAAGATTAAAAATCGCCTTGTTAAAACTCCAAACATGCCAGGTGACTCAGTGTTGCGATCTCCTCATAGCTTCCTTCGTACACATGGAGTCACCATCTCAGCGTTGCCGTGTAGCCATGTCCCGATGCGTTTCATCACTTTGGGCTTCGTCACAGGGGGTGGCGACGCGGCAACAATGCTTAAGTATCTCCCTCCTCATCACTTTAACTCATAGTGAGCAAATTTGGTGGACTTTTAAGTCAATGGACATGGACCACCGCAATATTGTCTGTCCAATTAACCAGCCTTCTACCAGTTAAAATTGTAATTATAAACTATAAATGATAAAATATTCACAACCAGCTAGATGGTTAACAGCAGCGTGCACGTTACTGTGTCTCACAATACTCCACCAATATAACACACTACTCATGTGGGAATTAAAATGGACTGACCTAATCGTCCAACTGTTCCATTAACTCAACATTGACTAAGAGAGTTTGAAATAACCATTAAATGCTGCAGGAGGAGACAAATAGTCTCTCCAATTCTAAAATCCGCCGCACGAAATATATAAAATTAAGTAATGGTAAATACCGAATCTCAGATTCATTGCCACTACCAATTTAAGGTTTGGAGGAGTGATACTATTGCTTTTACAAACTTGATTATCATTTTAATTTATAGTCTATATAAAATATCCCTATATATATATCTCTTTATCTCATCTCCAAAAATAAATAAAAACTAAAATAAGATATAGCCTCAAAAAATTCTAAAAAAATATTCAGTTAGAACCCGACTAATAAGTATTAATCATTAATCACTAATGAAGCAGTTAATGTCCAGTTCGATGTTTAACCCCTCAGGGCTCATCGTCTGTAATAAATGAGTCCACTTTGTTTCCCTTCTGGAGAGGTCTCTAACTCCAAGCAGGGAGGACTCTATCCATACCCCAAAACTGGAGAGAAGAGGGGTCTTTTGCCTGATAATGCCTGTAGTGTTCTGAGACACTGTGATATTTATATCCTTTTAATATATTGGTTATGTGTTTACCTACTCTTATTTTCAGAGTTCTTTTTGTACATGGGGAGACTAATGCACATACGACATGAGTAGTGTCACATGTTATGAGGTCATTGATCTCATAACTCTCTACCTGAAGGTTTTGAATAAAATGTGGATCGTTTCTTTACATTGTTTTTTGCAAACTGACATGCTCTACATTTCCTGCAGGCTACAAAACTCTTTCGACCCTGACAGAAAGATAGTTTGGACGGAGGATCTAGAATTTTTTGAACTACATTGTCACCAAAATTAGGAGCCCTCCTATAAATAAAGGAGGGTTTTTTGGGGATTACATATTTTAATACCCTATCCATCCTGAGAATAAGCCAATGTCTGGAGAATATGCTCTCAATTTCCTTATACTGGCAATTAAAATCTGAGCTGAAACACCACTGATTATCATCATCTTTATCAATCTGGATCCTATTCTCCAAGCATTGGCCCCTTGGGAAGGCCAATGTCCTCTGGATCTCTTGATCTATCTGTACCTCTGAATATTCCTTCTGTATAAATTTCCTTTTTATGGTATCTGATTATTCTAGAAACTTACTGTTAAAAGTGCAGTTCCTTCTGATACGCATTAGCTGACCTTGTGGAATGTTGCGCAACCACATAGAATGATGGCCACTTCTAATTGGTATATAACTATTTCTATCTGTAGTTTTAGAATAAACTTTTGTGGCTAAAATATCATCTTTCCTATAAATAGTCAGATCCAAGAAATGTATGGTATTGGTGCTGTACTGGTAGTCTAATGTAATATTGTTGTAATATTGTGTAATATTGTTCTTATTATTGTTAAGATGATGCATAAACTGGTGAAGTGTTTGTTCATTGTATTATATTGTGAATTGTGAAGAGCGATTGGTGAGGTGGATGAGCCTAGCAGCAGCATTCATGATGGATTGAAGGGGGGACAGACTATGTAGAGGTAAACCAATGAGGAGGGAGTTGCAGTAGTCGAGGTGAGAGATGACCAGGGAGTGAATTAATAACTTTGTTGTGTCATTGATTAGAAAGGGGCGTATTTTGAAGATGTTGCGGAGGTTGAGGCGGCAAGAATAGGACAGTGATTGGA
Source organism: Aquarana catesbeiana (assembly GCF_042186555.1). Lineage (NCBI taxonomy): Eukaryota > Metazoa > Chordata > Amphibia > Anura > Ranidae > Aquarana > Aquarana catesbeiana. The sequence goes on from NC_133324.1 coordinate 278,082,163, forward strand.
CGTGGGGCTTAAATGAGAGTTCAGAGTCCAGGACTACAACCTAAGACCTTGGCATGAGGAGATGGGCTTATAGTTGCGCCATCGATTTTGACAGAGAGATCGGGGAAGGGGCACTTGGGGAAGGAAAAATCATGAGCTCAGTTTTGGATAGATTGAGTTTGAGGAAGTGGTGTGAGATCCAGACTGATATTTCTGTTAGTAAATTAGTGATACGTGAGGAGACTGAGGGAGTGAGCTGAGGGGTAGAGAAATAGATTTGGGTGTCGTCAGCCTAGAGATGGTATTGAAAGTCATGGGAGGCTATCAGCTGACTCAGGGAGGTGGTGTAGATTAAAAACAGGAGAGATCCAAGAACAGAAGAGGAGGAAGTAGAATTGTAAGTAACGCTAAAAAGGTGTGGTTGGTATTTTTTTTTAATCCAAACTTTTTTTATTGATCAAGAAAAAAAAAGTGCTTGTTCATTGTAGAATTGAAAGGTATAGATAACAACCGTCAACACTTGCATTGAACATGAGATATATAACCAGTTACAGAGCATCACATCATATGTAAAGCATATCCAAAATTGTATTAAAAAACAAAAACAGTAAAAACAAAAAAAAACATAGGGCAAAAAAATAAATAAAACAAAAACAGCCCGAGTTTATTGAGGGACGATTACTCAGAAGTCTCCTTTGTCTACTCTCGGGTGTACAGCGGAGAAATTCCCAAAGTTAGGCCATAACCATGATTAACCTATCCATCACTAATTGTGGTGGGGCAAGGCTTGAGTTATCAAGCCAACTTTGCCAAATGAGGTTACATTTTTTTAACCGCTTTTCGATGGCGACAAGCCAACTGCTTTCTAAGAAGTAGAAGGTAATTAACGTAGGCAATCCACTGCGCCCTAGAAGGCACAGTGGGAGCCAAGCAAAATTGGGCGATCAGCTTTCTAGCTAGGTACAATACTCTGGACACCATAATATAAATTATAAATACCTTTAGGATACATTTCAGCATCAATTGCGCCCAGCAAGCACACAGCGGATCAAGGGGTATAGGTATTTGGGCTAGATCAGAAATAACCTGCACTATCTCTGCCCAATATCGGGCTAGTTTCAGGTAGCGCCATATCATGTGTATAAAGTCCCCCCTGACCGTCGAGCACTTTGGACATAAGGGAGAGCGGTTGTTATTTTTAAAATGTAAATGATTTAAGTACCTGAAATTCACCTGGTATTGCAAGGTCATACAGGTTTAGATTTCTTGAATCCCTCATCCACATTAAACAGCATGGATGGCAGAATATTCCATGCTGACTGTTGTATTCAGACAGCTGCAACACCTATGCTTAGTGTGGTCTTTTGTATGGCTATACATCTTTATGATTTGAGTATTTCCTTGTGGTTTAGGGCACATAAGATAAACGATCATTTGCTTTTGGCCTGCCACGTTTAGTTCAGCTTTAAGGGCTGGTTCACGCCATGTCTGCACAGGAGTGACAAGTGCGTTCCTATGCGATTCACATGTGATTCTGTGCGGTGCAATTTCATTTTGAATGGGCCAAAATTGCATGCGCATGCACTACTTTTAAAAAACGCACTGTAACCCTATCACATAGTACAAAAGTACCATGCGATCCAGTGTGGGAAAACGCACTGCCTTTGCAACCTGCGTTTGGGGTGTCGTTAACTTTCTATTGATACCCGCTGCAATCGGAAATGGAGTGCGTTTTGCATGTCTGAATCACACAGTCCGTTCCTGTGCGATTCATGTGTGGGCGTGGTATGAACCGGCCCTTAAGCATACCTAAACCCAAAACCGGGCGGGTGGGGTGGGGGGGCGTGGTCAAGCTGGCAGCCTGAGCGGACGTCTTTGAGTAGAGCTCCGTTCCTACCTGCCTAATCCTATCCGAATAACATGGGACCTGCTCCGGTATTTACCCTCGCCGACACCCGGGTACATCCGGGTATGAAAAGAGACAAATCCGGCCCGGGAAGGAAAGGTGAATACAACTCCAAGGCATCCCTGCAGCAGAAGAAGCATGCACCTATAGGCAGGCTCCGTGAAGCCCGGAAAGTGAAAGTGCTCTGCAGAACCTTTGATCACGTTAAAGCTCAACTCCCCACCAGAGGCCTGAAATATAGCATGTTGTTCCCAGCCCACCTACGAGTGGTGGATGGGGAATCCACCCGCTATTTCACCTTGGCGGAAGACGCCTCTCAATGGTTGAACACCCTCCCCCAGGCTCAGTAACTGTATGTATACCTTCCCTGTTTATCATGTTTCTGACCAGGCAAGGCCTCCTCTGTTCCCTTTTCTCCTCCAAGACTGCCTCTGATGGAGACTACTAGCCACAGTGCTGTTTGGTTGCCACACTGCCAAAACCGAATGAAGGTGACATGCCACTAAGCTTTAAGTACGCAGCAGCGTTGGCCTGGCTCCAGGACACTGAGCCTACATTTCTGAGTGTGCCACTACTGTACTTGCATCACCCCTGCAGCAGATACTGAGACACCCCTGGTTGTTCCGTCCGACCCTGGATACCACCTGGCCGCTTAATGTATATTGCTGCTAATGCATTGAGACTTCCCCCCCCCCCCCCCCGTGGAAGATTGGAGGGGGTAATGGGAAGATCCTTGCCCTGGGAGTTTAATGTTTATAGTGACCAATGTTGTCTACTGTTGAACAGTTTAAGTATGTGCCCCTAGCTAACACTAGGTGTTTTTTCTATTTTTCATGCTGACCACCTGTGGGTTCGGTGGCCTTCTGCTTCTCCATTTGCCCCCATAGGAGACTTTCCTACTGTGTGATGGGTTTGGTTTTGGGTCTAAGCACTCCGAGTTCCCCAATGGACGTGCAGGGTAGGGGGGTTGGGTTGATATGTTCGAGTTGTTCCCTTTTTGTTTTTTTAAGTTGTTGATGATGCTATATGAAGTGGTTTACATTGGACACCTTTTCCAGCCCCTGTAATATATGAAGGCTGGGTGTCCAATGCCTCACAAATTGATGGTTCTGTATTGCATGGTGCCTGCTTTGCCCCAGGTCAATCTTATCAATGCCCCCCTGGCAGCTATACTCTGCTGCTACCGCTATGGCTCCCATAAGAATTATCTCCTGGAATGTCTGGGGACTCAGTGATAAGCTCAAGAGATCCCTGGTCATGGCCTATCTCAAGAAATACAACCCTCACACATGTATATTACAAGAAACCCACCTAGTGTCAAGTAAGGTTCTCAGCCTGAAAAAAATGTGGGTGGGACACTATCACCATTTTACCTCCCCCCGGAGCTCTATAGGGAGTACGGGGAACAGTTGTCACCGAGATGATAGTAGGAACCCTGAAGGACACCACTCTCCCAACCTCTAAGGCAGAAGCAATCATTGTTGTCATCCCCAAACACGGTAAAGACCCTGAGCTATGCACCTCTTACCGCCCCATATCTCTGCTCAATGCCGACGCCAAGATTCTTACTAAAGTTTTAGCCAGAAGACTTAATGAGGTTATTCTTACCCTAATTCAAGAAGGCCAAATCAGATTTATGCCGGGTAAGGGGACAGATATAAATCTACACAGGCTCTATACAGTTATGGGCGCCAAGGAGTCCCTCACCCAATTTGATGCAGTGGCCTCCCTGGACGCGGAGAAAGCATTCGATTCAGTGGAATGGAATTACCTATGGGAGGTCCTACGTCGTTTTGGCTTTGGCCCTAACTTTATATCCTGGGTACAGGCTCTCTATAGGTCACCAAAGGCCAGAGTTCACACAGGGTCGACTCTTTCCCCACCCTTCCGTCTCCACAGGGGTACCAGACAGGGATGCCCGCTATCCCCTGCGCTTTTCGCATGGCCATAGAACCGGTGGCGATTCTCATGCATTCCTCCCCCTTAGTTAGCAGAATACCGAGGCTCCGTCCAAGAGAAAATATCCCTCTATGTGGACGATACCCTGCTGTACCTTAGGAACACCTCAAATTCATTAGGGGCTGGCTTGTCACTTATAAACACCTTTGGCAGATACTCAGGCATATGCATTAACTGGGGAAAATCTGTGGTGTTTGCGCTGCACTCGTCGGAGGCCTCGATACCAGCGGATACCCCTCTACAGAGGGTCTCCCAATTCAGGTATTTAGGAGTGGAGATCCATAGGGATCTAGCACAATTCATCCTCCTCAACCTGACCCCGGGGCTGTCCCTCCTGGCTCAGAGATGTGCTGCCTGGAAAACATTGCCTCTTACCCCAGTCGGAAGGATCAACCTTATCAAAATGTCTGTGCTGCCAAAATTTCTGTATATCTTTAGACAAACCCCTGTACATATTCCGAATGCGTTCTTTAAAACAAATTAGATAGCTTGATCATCTCATTTATTTGGAATGGTGGCATCCCCAGAATAGCCAGCTCCACTCTGCAGCTGCCTCTCTCCTTGGAAGGCCTCGCCCTGCCCTGCTTTCTCAAATTCTACTGGGCCGCTGTTCTTGTCACACTCAGATGGTGGTTGTCAGAGGTCCCGGCCAATCCCGCATCTACAATAGAGGCAGCATTGCTTGGGTCCTACTCAGAATTAAGAAATTTAATACACCGCGGACCTAGGTCCAACCCTCATATCACCTCCTCGATTCGGACTACTCTTAGGGTCTGGGAAACTGTCCGGGCCAAGACCCAGAAGCCCAACGGCTGGTCCCCCTGCACTCCACTGTGGGGGAACCCACAGTTAACACCCTTCCATTCTATTCTGGATCCTGTGCTGTGGGCCCGCTTTGAAATTAAAACGCTGGCAGACATAGTGTCCCCTGATTACGTATGATGTCCTAAAACAGCAAAGAGGACTACCAAACCACATGGTTTTTTTTTTTAGGTATCTGCAGCTCTGCCATGTCTTTCGATTCCAGTTCCCTCTATCCCTTGTGCTGGAGACCACTGGGATCAAGCGGCTGTTAAGTGCGGTGGAGGAAACGAAACCTCTTTCCACCCTATACCCTGCCAGGATTGAACACCTCTAAGGTTTCACAGCTGTTTTCGGTGTGGCAGATACCCCTCTCTGATGATCTCTGCCAGAGACAGATTCATTCAAATTAAGTTTTTGCACAGGGCATATTTCTCCCCACGGTGCCTGGCTAAAATATACCCCGATAACAACCCGGCCTGTCCCAAATGTGCCTCGGAGGAGGGTTCCTTCTTCCATACTGTTTGGTCCTGTCAACATATACAAACTTTCTGGAGGGGAGTAGTCGACTTTATTAACTCTGTCAGTGAATTAAAAGTTCCATGTGACCCGATACCACTGCTGCTTGGGATAGTTGACACATTGGAAGCCCCCCAATCAAAGAAACTGTGTGTATTCTATGTGGCCTTTAACGCCAGAAAGGCGATCCTGCTACAATGCAAGGGAACTATCCCACCGACGATGCAGCAATGGCGAACCCTCATAAACAAGGCCCTCCCACTGTACAAACTGACTTATCTAGGATGCAATTGCCCCCAAAAATCTGCTAAGATATGGGAGCCATGGGTTCAGGAGGAGCAGCTGCCCCTGGAGTGGGGATTGGAGCCAAATGATCAGCACTTAGCTCCTATGACAAAGGTCACTAAATCACTCAACCATATGCATCGGGCAATCTATAAATTAAATACCCCCCTTATTGATACCTATTTGCCTACTGTAGGGCAAAAGATGGCCCACCAGAAGATGGAAACTAACACGCACTCACCACTCACTGTCTGCTGCTTATGGTGTTTATGTTTCTGTATACCTGTTTGCATGGAGTGAACGATACTCTCCGTTACGATACAAAAATGCAATACTTAATGTGTACCATTGTTTTCACCACCCTCCCCACTCTCTTTCCTTTTACTTGACTGGAATACCAACCATCATGTACCATCTGCATTGATATTGAAGAATGTTGTGACTGCAACCACTGCTAACTGTTTATACCCCTGTTTTTTCTTTTCTTTTCATTGAAAATAAACAAACTGTTAAACAAAAAAACAAAACCAAAAATGTAGGATATTGCAGGTTAGTAAATCCTGGTAGTAGTGGCTGCATTTGTTTTCTTCTTTCAAGCTTATTTTGCTATATTTTCACCTGGCAATTCTGCAAATAACATACTTCTTGTACCTGGGTGACTTTGTCACTCCAGTCATGGTTGTCACCCTAAGCTACTTTTCTTTTATGGACTTCAAACATGACTGTGGGGGGACTTACTAAAACTAGAGCACTCAGAATCTGGTGCAGTTAGCCAATCAGCTTCTCACTCCAGCTTGTTCAAGTAAAGAAAAACTCCAGCTTTTTCCTCCCCAAAACAACAGATGCATTGTTCATGTAAATGAATCACAACCCTGTTGTCAGTTTGTATGCGACTTTCCTTATTTAGCTGGATACAGCAGGTTTCTGTGTCGTCACTCCTCCTCCTGGCTGCATTTTCAAAGTGCTCTGACTTCCTGTTTTCAGTCCTAATACTACATGTTGTATAATTCTTTGTAGCTTCAGGGCAGGCTATGGGAGTCACTTGTACCAGGTCTGGAAGTTGATGTGGGTGCATCCTAAGGTTACTGTGGTTGTTTGTGGGCATTCATGTGGGTTTCTGGGCTGTCAGGTGGGTGGTGAAAAGTATAACTGGGTCATACCTCCAGTGTCATTCTTGTCTTGCAGCATACCCAAGAATAATGGCTTACTGCAAGACTACAGAGGAAGGCTATGGTAGGTTATTATGAAGGTGTTTCCTTCATATGTAAATTAATAATTTCATAGAGATCAGGGATCTGAGAGGTGGGACTCTCCCTGTTCACACTGTCAGCATATTTAACTGGGCAGGACTGAATTCTAATGGTGATCTATTCAAATCCTGCCCAGGAGCACAGCTAGCATTCAGAACAGGCTGTGCATGAAGGCGTATTCTCCTTGAATAATGCTGTGATCTGTGAGGCAGGACTTTGGAGGTTGGGACTCTTCCTGTAGGTATGACTGAGCAGGATTGAATGCTAATTAGAATGTATTAAATCCCACCCACCATCAGAGCTATGAAGAAAGTTACATAATTTTCAGAGTCTGTAACACACTTATTTGTAGTCTTTCAGACTCTAGCTGCTGCAGGAAGGGACAGAGTCTATTAACATGATATACAGAGTGTCACATGGTACAAAACCACAACTAAATGCAGAATTTCAGTGGATTTTCAGACAAAGAAACATGGTACAGAGGTATAAGATATGCTGGGATTGATCATTACATTCAGTTCTAGTGAAAAGAAGGTTGGAGTTCAGCTTTAGGCTTTGACAATAAAACCTGGAAGCTGATTGATTTTTATGCACAGCTGCACCACATTTTGCACTCCAGTTTTCTTTTCTTCTCCATTACATCAGGGTAGGGTAGCTGGTATTTATAGAACTTACTAAGGAAGGAAGATATCCTTCAGTGCAGTTAACAGGAAGTAACAAAGTTGCTGCATTTTTTAGCTTGGAAAAAAAAAATAATGTAGCCATCACGTCTAAGGTCTGTAAGCTGCAATGTGTTTTGTGGTGTAATTCTAAGTATGCCCATACAGTATGTTAGAAATATATTATTGACAACTTTGTGAGTGTTTCTACTAGCCAGGTGCTCCTGGACCTCAGAAAATGCCATAGGTAGTCAGGAAATTAGATGCATAATTTATGCCCCTAAAATGCCTAAAGGTGCTCCTTGGATTTTGGGCCTCTCTATGCGGCTAGGCTGTGAAAAAGTCTCACATGTGATATCATAAGGAGTAGCAGAATGTGTATTAATGTGAAATTCTAAATATGTCTATGCTGTGTGTTAGAAATATGTTATTAATTAGCAACTTCGTGTAAAAAAAACAAAAACAAAAAAAAAACACAATTTCATTTTCTTTCCTGCGTTTTCCCAAAACTTGTGGCAAAAAAAAAAGAACATTTTCAAAAGACTCACTATACTGTTCAGAAAATATATTGGGGCGTTTAACAAAAACGGGGTAATTTTGTTTTTCCTGCCCTGGCACTTCAGGGACTCAAGAAATGTGATAGGTAGTCAGAAAATTAGATGTGTAGATTAGAGAAGAACTCCACTTTTGTTGAGGAAAAAAAGCACTCCCTTCTGGGTGATCTATGTACAGTGTAAATATTTTATCAAACTGTGTTGCAGATTTCTACCTTTTGTTATTAAGAAGAAATCTGTTTGTGTCCATCTGGAAAATGAATCTAATGGGAGTGGTTTCATCATTATCAGCTGCTGCACCTGCAGGGCTCTAATGAACAAAATTGCAGGGTCGGCATCCCTTTAGATGTTATTTTCACTAAAAATTGCATATTTGTTGCAGGGGATGCCTGAAATTTGACTTGTGTCTTAGTGCAGACTTCTGGGAAAATCAGGGAGCCAATTACACAATCAGGAAATTAGGTTTCTGGGTTTGAGAAATAGCTTAAAACGACAACGTAAAAAAAAACAAAAAAACCCCCAAAATTTTATTTCATTTTCTAAAAAATTGTGACAAAGGTGCAGATCTGCTGGGAGTGAAGATGGCCGAAAAGTTAAAGGGGCTTTTAAACTGGGCGATGGGGGGAGGGTCCAGACAGATAGCCAGTGTGAAACATATTTCAGTGGGTAGCATTGGGGGCATTAGTGGCAGGTTGACTAAAACATCTAAACCCATGGTAAGTATAGCAACAAGTCCTATTTGCAACCTCAGAACGCCCAATAAGGAGATAGTATGCGTCCGGACAAAACTACGAGGCATATTCACTAATGCCAGGAGTCTGGAAGACAAAATGGGAGAACTAGAGCTGCTACTGTATGAGGAGGAATTAGATTTCGTAGGGAATTTTAGAGACCTGGTTCAATAGAATTGGGCGGCACAGTGGTGTAGTGGATAGCACTCTCGCCTAGCAGTAATCGAATCCCGACCATGCCACTACCTGCCTGGAGTTTGCATGTTCTCCCTGTGTCTGCGTGGGTTTCCTCCGGGTACTCCGGTTTCCTCCCACACTCCAAAGACATGCTGGTAGGTTAACTGGATCCTGTCTAAATTGTCCCTAGTATGTATGAATGTGAGTTAGGGACCTTAGATTGTAAGCTCCTTGAGGGTCTAGGGACTGATGTGAATGTATAATGTATATGTAAAGCGCTGCGTAAATTGATGGCGCTATATAAGTACCTGAAATAAATAAATAAAAATAGCTCTCATGATTGGCTGGCAACCATTCAAGGGTATTCACTATATCACAGGGACAGGGGGGAGTAAAAAAGGGGGAGGGGTATGCCTGTATATCAAAAATTATATACAGGTGAACGTGAGGGATGACATCACTAATGGAGCAAGGGAAGAGGTGGAATCCTTATGTGTACAGTTACAAAGGGAGAAAAACAAAGAAAGTAATACTGGGAGTATGCCATAGGCCCCCTACCCTGAGGGAGGAGGGGGAGACGGACCTCCTATCACAGTTTGGAATGGCAGGAAGAATGGAAGTGTCATAATGATGGGGGATTTTAATTATCCAGACATAGACTGAGCGGAAGGAACCGCGGATTCATCTAAGGCTCGCCATTTCCTAATTGTCTTACAGGACAATTTCATGGGTCAGATGGTAAATGCACCAACAAGAAACAATGCGTTACTAGACCTACTGATTACTAACAATACAGACTAGATTGTGGATCTAGAAATATGGGGCAACTTAGCAAACAGCGATGACAGGTCAATTTGTTTCCGCATAAGCCACACAAATAGGAAACATAAGGGGAATACAAAGACACTGAATTTCAAAAGCACCAACTTCCAGAAACTATGCTCCTTGCTAGAAGATACTAAATGGGATAAAATCCTAGGAACAAATAACATGGAGGAAAAATAGGATAGAGGCCTTCGCTGGGCTAAAAGCCATCCGCCTTTAAAGCTTGCTGTCTGGTAAGCTTAATCTACAGCTACAGTGGTCGGGCACTTTACCTTGTTTGTGTGTGTACACTATGGTGATTACAAGACTAAGTGCTTCCATTGGAGATTGATGATTTTTGGATTTATTTCTATTTTTTTTAGCGCAGCTTCTTTATTTAATTGAAGAAAAATGGGTGTGCTTTAGGATAATATTAAATAAGGGTATTAGCCAGTGCATCCCAAAAGGGTAATACATTTAAAAGAGCTAATAAAAGCCCTGAATGGCTTAAGGCCAATGTAAAAATTCATATAAAAACAAAGGAGAAGGCCTCGAAAAAATACAAGGCTGAGGGGTCATCATAGCATTCCAACTGTACAAAGAATGCAATAAGAAATGCAAGGGTGTAATCAGGGCGGCTAAGGTAGAACACGAAAGGCACATAGCAGAGGAGAGTAAAAAAGATCAAGAAATTCTTTAAGTACATAAATGGTAAAGAGGGAGGACAGATCATATTGGCTTCAAAGAATGATGAAGGGAATCTGGGCACTAAGGATGGTGAGATGGTGAAGGTTTTGAATGTATTCTCCTCAGTCTTCACAAGGGAAACGGGGCTTCAGTAACCAAAACTGCAATGTTTATCCTCATGACACATCACAGGAAGCACCCTCGTGGTTAACAGAAGATAAAATTAGAAACAGACTTGAAAAACGTAATCATAAATAAGTCACTGGGACCAGATAGCTTGCAACCAAGTAATTGCCAGACCGTTGTTCCTAAGTTTTATGAACAGACTGACTGGTATGGTACCAGCTGATTGGAGAAAAACCAATCTTTAAAAAAGGACCAAAATATATCCCTGGCAACTACAGACCAGTTAGCCTAACATCAATAGTATGCAAGCTCTTGGAAGGGATAATAAAGGGACTATATACAAGATTTTAGTAATGAAAACGGTATCATTAGCAGTAATCAGCATCGATTCATGAAAAATCATTCTTGTCAAACAAATCTATTAACCTTCTATGAGGAGGTGAGCTGCCATCTAGATGAAGGAATAACCGTAGATATAGTGTATCTGGATTTTGCAAAGGCATTCGATACAGTTCCCCACAAACATTTACTGTACAAGCTAAGGTCTGTTGTCATGGACCAAATTGTGAGTACCTGTATTGAAAACTGTCTACAAAGGGCAAGATCAGAGGGTAGTGATAAATGGGGAGTACTCGGAATGGTCCAATGTGGAAAGTGGGATCCCTCAGGGTTCTGTCCTGGGAACAATTCTATTTAATTTATTCATAAATGATCTGGAGGATGGGATAAAAAGCTCAATCTCAGTATTTGCATATGATACTAAGCCAAGCAGGGCAATAGCTTCTCCGCAGTATGTGGAAACCTTGCAAGAAGATCTAAACAAATTAAAGGGGTGGCCAACTACAGGGCAAATGAGGTTTAATGTAGAAAAATGTAAAATAATGCATTTAGGTGGCAAAAACATGAATGCAATCTACTCACTAGGAGGAGAACCTCTGGGGGAATCTAGGATGGAAAAGGACATGGGGGTCCTAGTAGATGACAAGCTCAGCAACGCCATGCAATGCCAAGCTGTTGCAAGCAAAGCCAATAAAACATTGGCATGCATTTAAAAGGGAATTAACTTCAGAGATAAAATGATAATGCTCCCACTATACAGAGTGCAGAGAAGGGCAACAAAGCTAATAAAGGGACTGGAGGATCTTATTTATGAGGAAAGATTACAAGCACTGAACTTATTCTCTCTGGAGAAGAGATGTTTGAGAGGGGATATGATTTCAATGTACAAATACTGTACTGGAGACCCCACAATAAGGATAAAACTTTTCCATGAAAGGACATTTAAAAAGACACATGGCAATTCACTAAAATGAGAGGAAAGGCGATTTAACCGGAAACTACATATAGAGTTCTTTACGGTACCAGGCTCTTTTTGTTGCATCACTTTCGGGTGGAGCATTTAAATAGCTCAGTTTTGGGGCTACATTTTTGTGGTGAACAAGCACAAGTTATCCGTGTGAAACTGGTCTATCAATGTTCCTGTACTGTCCTGTCTATGTCCTTTGGCACTTTGACAATAAAGCAACTATTCTACAGAAGTTCTATTTTCCATGGTGTGCGACCAATTTTCTATTTCTTCAATTCTTTGCGGTAAAAATGTGGAATTCCCTTCCACAGGCAGTGGTTTCAGCAGGGAGCATAGATAATTTCAAAAAAACTTAGATAGGCACCTAAACGGCCACAACATACAGGGATATACAATATTGACATAAAAGCGCACACACACACACACACACACACACACACACACACACACACACACACAGGTTGGACTTGTGTCTTTTTTTCAACCTTACCAACTATATGTAAACTTCAAAAAACTCACCATGACCATGCCTCTCACCTTGAACCATCTATTTTCCAAAAAGGGGTCATGTTGGGGGATATTTGTACTGTCCTAGCATTTTCGGGCTTCAAGAAATGAAAGGTAGTCAGTACATCAGGGTTGATCAATTTTCAAATATTATATACATATAATACAGTGGGGCAAAAAAGTATTTAGTCAGCCACCAATTGTGCAAGTTCTCCCACCTAAAAAGATGAGAAGCCTGTAATTGTCATCATAGGTATACCTCAACTATGAGAGACAACATGTGGAAACAAATCCAGACAGTCACATTGTCTGATTTTTTTAAAGAATTTATTTGCAAATTATGGTGGAAAATAAGTATTTGGCCACCTACAAACAAGCAAGATTTCTGGCCACAGACCTGTATCTTCTTCTGTAAGAGGCTCCTATGTCCTCCACTCATTACCAGTATTAATGGCACCTGTTTGAACTTGTTATCAGTATAAAAGACACCTGTCCACAACCTCAGTCACACTCCAAACTCCACTATGGTGAAGACCAAAGAGCTGTCGAAGGACACCAGAAACAAAATTGTAGACCTGCACCAGACTGAATCTGCAATAGGCAAGCAGCTTGATGTGAAGAAATCAACTGTGGGAGCAATAATTGGAAAATGGAAGACATACAAGACCACTTATAATCTCCCTCGACCTGGGGCTCCACGCAAGATCTCACCCCGTGGGGTCAAAATTATCACAAGAACAGTGAGCAAAAATCCAAGAACCACACAGGGGGACCTAGTGAATGACCTGCAGAGAGCTGGGACCAACGTAACAAAGGCTACCATCAGTAACACACTACGGCCAGGGACTCAGATCCTGCAGTGCCAGACGTATCCCCCAGCTTAAGCCAGTACATGTCCAGGCCCCTCTGAGGTTTGATAGAGAGCATTTGGATGATCCAGAAGAGGACTGGGAGAATGTCATATGATCAGCTGAAACCAAAGTAGAACTGTTTGGTAGAAACACAACTCGTCGTGTTTGGAGGAGAGAGAATGCTGAGTTGCAACCAAAGAACACCATACCTACTGTGAAGCATAGGGGTGGCAAAATCAGGCTTTGGGGCTGTTTCCCTGCAAAGGGAACAGGATGACTGATCCGTGTACATCAAAGAATGAATGGGGCCATGTATCATGAGATTTTGAGTGCAAACCTAATCCCATCAGCAAGGGGACTGAAGACGAAACACGGCTGGGTCTTTCAGCATGACAATGATCCCAAACACACTGCCCGGGCAAGGAAGCAGTGGCTTCGTAAGAAGCATTTCAAGGTCCTGGAGTGGCCTAGCCAGTCTCCAGATCTCAACCCCACAGAAAACCTTTGGAGGGAGTTGAAAGTCCGTGTTGCCCAGCGACAGCCCCAAAACATCACTGCTCTTGAGGAGATCTGCATGGAGGAATGGGCCAACATACCAGCAACAGTCTGACAACCTTGTGAAGACTTACAGAAAATGTTTGACCTCTGTCATTGCCAACAAAGGATATATAACAAAGTATTGAGATGAATTTTTGATATTGACAAAATACTTATTTTCCACCATAATTTGCAAATAAATTATTTCAAAAATCAGACAATGTGATTGTCTGGATTTGTTTCCACATTTTGTCTCTCATAGTTGAGGTATACCTATGATGACAATTACAGGCATCGGTCATCTTTTTAAGTGGGAGAACTTGCACAATTGGTGGCTGACTAAATACTTTTTTGCCCCACTGTATATTATAGCTTGTAGACTCTCTAACTTTCACACTGACCAAATAAACCCTGATTTTTTTTCACCAATGTAACAGAATACATTCGGTCCTAAATTTATGAAGATTTTTTTTTTTTTTACTTCAAATTGTTATAACAAACTAAGAACTACTGTTTTTTTTCCATCCAGGATCAAAAGTTTTAATCTTCTTTTCTTTATACTGTATAGTACAAAGTAAAGAACCCAGTGGTAATTAAATACCACTAAAAGTAAGCTCTGTCAAAAAAAATAAAAATTTTATAAAATTTGGGTACTGAGTAATTGTCAAAGCGTGACAGCGCTGAAAAAGGACTTGGATTGAAAAGAGGTGAAACAGTCCAGTCTTCATGTGGTTAAAGGTTATACATTTTTGTGATTGGGTTTACTGTAGACTTTTATAACCTCAGAATACTGTTCCATTAACATGCATGGTGATCACAGATAAAGCATGTTTTTATCAAATCTGACCTGGGGGGGGGGGCAGCCAGACACCTTTGAAACCAGCTTATTGAAAGGAGAAATCACTAGGTTTAAAAGTGGGTGTGGTGCTGCTTATTTTTAGTGTGTGCCCCTTTAATACACCTAAAGTTGGCGTGTTTGTGAAGTGACAAAATATAAAAAGTGATATGTTCTGCAAAATATAAAGTGATTGAATGTTACAATGAGTCCATAAATAAATTCAAAAGCCATAAGCTATGCAAGCATTCAACGTATGTCTCTGCACAAACTCACATAGGGTAAAAAATAAAAACCACAAGCTGTGCAATCAATCAAAAATACAACTCTACGCAGACACAAGGTAAAAATATAGAAAAGTGGCAAGTGCCGTGTCAACAAAGTGACATGTGCTATGAAACAAGTCCAACAAAAAAGTGTTGTGTGCTATGAAACGATATTGGAGACCATGATATGATGTCATTTGAATTCATAAATCTCGCAGTGTGTCAGTGACTCCACACGTGCTCCCCCTGTTCTCTCTTAACTCACCAGAAGCTTTTACCCTTTAAAAATGGTGGATCAGCATTCACAGCACTCTGTGGCTGTATACACAATCTAGATCCAGGGCTGCCTTTGTCTTGCCCATCCAAATATCTCACATGCAGACACAGAGTGTTCAGTGTAAAGATCGGGAAGTCCAGGAACGCAAATGCGCTCCACGGCAGAAGTGACGCAATAAAGCTAAAGCTACACATTTTGTCACATCAACATCATCAGGATGTTTTTTTTTTTTTTTCTTGAAAGTAGTTCACCTTTAATAACAAGACCGCCCAGATCCCCCATTTTGAAAGCCAGCATTGGATCTCCTCTCCCCGCTGTCAAAATGTTAAAAAAACAAAACAAACACATCCATTTCCATTCTGTGAATAGAAAACTACAATTTCCGACAGCCTTTGCGGCTGTCTGCTTATTCATTGTTCTCAATGAACTACCATGGTGTTGTGGTAGTTCATCGATTCTTCCTGTCAGTAAGCCCCTGCCTGCACAAGGTGCGAGCAGTACAATGGCATCAGCTATCTGCTGATCGCTGGTGTAATGCTCATCAGGCACCCAAAACAAAAAATAGCAAATGCACATTTTTTTGTTCCCAGCAAAAACTGTGCATTTATTATTTTTTTGTTATAAGGTGAACTTATCCTTTAACAACTTGCCGACCGCAATACGTATATATACACACATTGCAGTTTGCAAATAATTTATCAGGATTATGGCTCAAGCGATCAGCCATAACCCCGGCATCTGTTTTTTTAGCCATAGGGTTTCTCATGAAAGTGCTTTGAGTGGCTTATGAGCCGCAGGAATGCTTTCAGAAGTGGTGTGAGGGGATGTCCCCCTCCTGTCAGTGTTTCTTTGGCTTACCATTTCCACCAACACACCCAAGGAACGATTCGACGGTGTGGCCAGCTGATCACAGAGGCCATAAAAGACTAGATCGTCTTTGATCACCTCTATGGCCTTGGAGGACTGATGACGTCACTTCTGGTAATGGGATGGGCAACTACATGGCAAATGAGGTTTAATGTGGAAAAATGTAAAATAATGCATTTGGGTGGCAAAAATATGAATTATTATTATTATTATTATACAGGATTTATATATAGCGCCAACGGTTTACGCGGTGCTTTACAATATAAAAGGGAGACAATACAGTTATAATACAATAAGATACAAGAGTATTAAGAGGGCCCTGCTCAGAAGAGCTTACAATCTAATAGGGTGGGGCAGGTGGTACAAAAGGTTGTAACTGTGGGGAATGAGCTGATGGAAGTGGTAAAAGATTAGTTAGAGACGTTATAGGCTTTCCTGAAGAGATGAGTTTTCAGGGAATCGCCTGAAGGCAGCAAGAGTAGGGGATAGCCGGACAGGTGGGAGGTAGCGAGTTCCAGAGGATGGGAGAGGCTCTGGAGAAATCCTGGAGACGAGCATGAGAGGAGGAGATGAGAGGGCTTGAGAGTAGGAGGTCTTGAGAAGAGCGGAGAGAACGATTTGGGTGATATTTGGAGATAAGATTGGTGATGTAGCTCGGAGCAGAGTTGTGAATGGCTTTGTATGTTGTGGTTAGTATTTTGAATTTAATTCGCTGGGTGATTGGGAGCCAGTGTAGGGATTGGAGGAGAGGGTTGGCAGACACTGAGCGGTTGGTAAGGTGGATAAGTCTGGCAGCAGCATTCATGATAGACTGGAGAGGGGATAGCCTATGGAGAGGCAGGCCAATGAGAAGGGAGTTGCAATAGTCAAGGCGAGAGATAACAAGGGAGTGAATGAGGAGCTTGGTGGTTTCATTTGTTAAAAAGGGGCGAATTTTAGAGATGTTACGGAGGTGAATTCTACAAACTTTTGACGATTGGATTTGAGGCTGAAATGACAAGTCAGAGTCTAGGATTACACCTAGTATCCTGGCGTGAGGGGAGGGACTGATGGTTGCATTGTTGATTTTGATGGAAAAGTCGTGGAGGGGGGCACGGGCGGGGGGGGGGGGGGGGATATTAATAGCTCAGTTTTAGAGATATTTAGTTTAAGGAAGTGGTGCGCATCCATGCTGATATGTCAGTTAGTAATGCGAGAGCAATCTATACACTGGGGGGGAGAATCTCTGGGTGAATCTAGGATGGAAAAGGACCTGAGGGTTCTAGTAGATGATAGGCTCAGCAATAGCATGCAATGTCAACTGCTGCTAACAAAGCAAACAGAATATTGGCATACATTAAAAAAGGATTAACTCCACAGATAAAACGATAATTCTCCCACTCTACAAGACTCACCTGGAGTATGCTGTCCAGTTCTGGGCACCAGTCCTCAGGAAGGATGTGCTGGAAATGGAACGAGTACAAAGAAGGGCAACAAAACGAATAAAGGGACTGGAGGACATTAGTTATGAGGAAAGGTTACGAGCACTGAACTTATTCCCTGCAATAGGGATAACACTTTTCCACGGAAGGGAGTTTAATAAGACACGTAGTCACTCATTAAAATTAGAAGAAAAGAGTTTTAACCCTAAACTGCATAGAAAGTTCTTTACTGTAAGAGAGACAAGGATGTGGAATTCCCTTCCACAGACGGTCTCAGCGGGGAGCATCGATAGTTTCAAAAAAACTATTAGATAAGCACCTGAATGACCACAACATACAGGGATATACAACGTAATGATATAAGTGGAAAAAAGTTGCGCTACTAGTGCATCTGTGAAACAGTAGATCAGCAGCCAGCATCAACTGTGTAATAACCAGAAAACATGAAAAAATGCAGCGCTAATGTGATATACACAATCCCCAGAGTGGCCCCCAGGTGTAAGTATAAGACCAATGGCCGTTCATGAATGAGAAGCCAATGTCTAGTGAGTATCACATAAAATAAATCCCAAAATCAGTGTACAGTGAATGGCAAAAAGGAAATGGATACAAAAAAAAACATATAAAGTATTTGTGAACAAAAAAACAACAAAACGTCTGTGAAAAACTATAGTTTCAACTGCAAAGCTCCTGTATAGAATGTGGTATAGTCCCATGTAAGGGAAATATTACAGTGATGTCCTTTCCACAGATGATGGGTGAAAATGCATAGGCTTCTCCATATGTCATTCGCAGATATGCATGTAAAATAAAGGAAGATTAGGTACGCTTACCAAAAAAAGATGGACACACGCCATACGGCGATGGGTCATACAGGCATTTAGACCATTCAATCCAGCAGGTCTTTAATGGAGGACACGAATGATGTGATGGTGTACTTCAATGGTCACAACCAAGACGATGAAGAGTAGATGATACACACCAGGAATTCCAATAGACTGACGTGCCTACATTCCCAATCATTCGCCAGCTGGATGAGATGTATGGTATATCCAAGGACATCAGATCAACATGTTAGGTCATGAGGATGAGAAAAAAAAAAAGGAAAGCCTCCGCATAGTGCATGAATCCGGATAAAAGAAAAATGTATTAAAAAATACCAAAGTTAAAAGTACAAACACCAGCCACGGTGGGTACAGAAAGTGATCACGTAAAAAAGAAAGAATGCGTGGTGTCAGATGCACAATAGGCTAGCAACCCGATGTGTTTTGGACCATAGTCCTTCTGCCCCACTATCAGTTGGGTATCTATTTACTGGCGTAACATTATCTTTCATAATTTTACAATAAATTGGGGCATATATTATGTTTTTTTTTTTATGTTTTTTTTTTTTATATATTAACCACTTCAGCCCCAGAAGGATTTGCCCCCATTGGCCATTTTTTTTTTTGCGATACGGCACTGCGTCGCTTTAACTGGCAATTGCACGTCGTGCGACGTTGTACCCAAACAAAATTTATGTCCTTTTTCCCCCACAAATAGAGCTTTCTTTTGGTGGTATTTGATCTACTCTGCAGTTTTTATTTTTTGCGCTATAAACAAAAAAAAAAAAAAAAAGGGACAATTTTGAAAAAAACAAAACACAATATTTTGTACTTTTGCTATAATAAATATCCCCAAAAAAATTTAAAAAACTAAAATTTCTTCAGCAGTTTAGGCCAATATGTATTTTTGTACCTATTTTTGGTAAAAAAAAAAAATTGCAATAAGAGTATATTGATTGGTTTATGCAAAAGTTATGGCGTCTACAAAATGGGGGATAGATTTATGGCAATTTTTTTATTATTATTTTTTTTTACTAGTAATGGCGGTGATCTGCAATTTTTAAATCGGGACTGCAACATTGCAACGGACAAATCGGACACTTTTTTGGGACCATTGACATTTATACAGCGATCAGAGCTAAAAATAGCCACTGATAACTGTATAAATGTCACTGGCAGGGAAGGGGTTAACACTAGGGGGTGATCAAGGGGGTAACTGTGTTCCCTGTGTGTTTCTAACTGTGGGGGGATGTGATTGACTAGAGGAGGAGAGAGATTGTTGTTTCTATTTAGTAGGAACACACGATCTGTCTCCTCTTTCCTGACAGAACTGGGATTTGTACGTTTACACACGCAGATCCTGGTTCTCGCTCTGTCACGATCGATTGCGGGTGCCCAGTGGTCATCGCGCCCACCAGGCACGCGTATCGGCTCCGGGGATGCGCTGCAGACGTGTGCCTGCTACAGTGTCTTAAAGAGCCAACGTACAGCTACAACGGCTCGCCCAGGGGAGCCAACCTGCCGCAGTATAACGGCGGCAGCTGGTCGGGAAGCGGTTAAAGTGTATTTTTTGCTGAGCAAATCCTGTGGCATAAAAATAACATAAGTAATTTTCTAGAAAAAAAAAATTACAAAATTTAAAACTTGTACACAAAAAGTGCCAGAAAAGGCTTGGGCTTCAATTGGTAATAATCAACCAAAAATATCTTCAGTATCTTTTATGCTCTAATAAGCAGCATGATGGTCAGTTAAGATGTCCATGATAGTTTTTGGTGCCCATGGTAAACACGAATTTATACAAGGTTGTGCACAACTGAAATGTTGGCTGTGCATTAAATTGCTTGTGACACATGCTCTTCCTGTCAAAACTTGTGAGTGCCCATGATACTCATTCAGGCATTTACAAAAAAAAATTATATATTTATAATATATATATATATATATATATATATATATATATATATATATATGAAGCGCACTACTCCCGTAGGAGCTAATAGTTTGTTCCTTTCTCCCAGTTGGTTCCATTACCCCTCCCACTTCCCTGCATTGATGACACAGCAAACAGTCTTGAACAAAATGAACGATAACTTTATTCCTTCCCATAGCATGTTGCAGAAAGAATATGAAACAAATCTTCTAGAAATATGAGCTGCCTTAGTCAATCGGTTCCTGTAATGGACTGCACATCTTCTCTCTCCTGTTTACCACTACTTCCCAACTGTACAGAATCTTCAACTTAAGTCCCAAGAATACTACTCTGAATAGAGTTCCTAGATAGACTGATGGGAATTCCCCCCGGGTGATCTTTAGCACCCTCAGCCATTGAAGACACTGTTTCTCTGGGTATGCACTCACGTGTACATTTGAGCGACCATCCATGTTTGCCAAAAGAAGGTCCTCTCTCAATTGTTTTCCTCTGCTGGGGGTAGCAGCTTCTCCTTTTAGATGTTGCAGGTTCCCATATCTGTTTCCTCCATCTCTCCTCCTGTTAAGGCAGGTTCCTCTCCCCAAAAGGGGAGAGCTCTCAAGCTGTATCAGCAGCTACATTCTGTACTCCTTTGCTGTTCTCTTCACATCAGCAAGCATCCCAGGAAGCATGTGACCCACAGTT
Source organism: Aquarana catesbeiana (assembly GCF_042186555.1). NCBI lineage: Eukaryota > Metazoa > Chordata > Amphibia > Anura > Ranidae > Aquarana > Aquarana catesbeiana. The sequence continues at coordinate 278,102,905 of NC_133324.1, forward strand.
ATATATGCCTGTTAGCCCCTGCCCATACAAATTAATGAAACACTAAGGGTGACCTATATCACTTAATACATCCTGTATCAAATCAACCTGTCCTCCAGCACCTCTCACTGGTCAGACTAGGCGTCGCTTAAGCAGAATGCAGGTGGTCACACCCCCCCCCCCATCCTACACTATCATTCCTCCCCAATAAATCAAATATATATATATATATATATATAGCACAGTGGTGTAGTGGGTAGCACTCTCACCTAGCAGTAAGAAGGGTCGCTGGTTCAAATCCCAACCACAACACTACCTGCCTGGAGTTTGCATGTTCTCCCTGTGCCTGTGAGGGTTTCCTCCGGGTACTCCGGTTTCCTCCCACACTCCAAAGACATGCTGGTAGGTTAATTGGATCCTGTCTAAATTGTCCCTAGTATGTATGAATGTGAATTAGGGACCTTAGATTGTAAGCTCCTTGAGGGTAGGGATTGATGTGACTGTACAATGTTTATGTAAAGCGCTACGTAAATTGACGGCGCTATATAGGTACCTGAAATAAATAAAATATAATTATATATATATACATATACACACACACACACACAGTGGGGACAGGAAGTATTCAGACCCCCTTACATTTTTCACTCTGTTATATTGCAGCCATTTGCTAAAATTATTTAAGTTCTTTTTTTTTTCCTCAATGTACACACTGCACCCCATATTGACAGAAAAACACAGAATTCTTGACATTTTTGCAGATTTATTAAAAAAGAAAAACTGAAATATCACATGGTCCTAAGTATTCAGACCCTTTGCTGTGACACTCATATTTAACTCAGGTGCTGTCCATTTCTTCTGATCATCCTTGAGATGGTTCTACACCTTCATTTGAGTCCAGCTGTGTTTAATTATACTGATTAGACTTGGTTAGGAAAGACACACCTGTCTATATAAGGTCTTACAGCTCACAGTGCATGTCAGAGCAAATGAGAATCATGAGGTTGGGGCTTTATGGAAGAGTGGCCCGACGGAAGCCTCTCCTCAGTGTAAGACACATGAAAGCCCGCATGGAGTTTGCTAAAAAAAAAAAAAAACACTTGAAGGACTCCAAGATGGTGAGAAATAAGATTCTCTGGTCTGATGAGACCAAGATAGAACTTTTTGGCCTTAATTCTAAACGGTATGTGTGGAGAAAACCAGGCACTGCTCATCACCTGTCCAATACAGTCCCAACATTGAAGCATGGTGGTGGCAGCATCATGCTGTGGGGGTGTTTTTCAGCTGCAGGGACATGACGACTGGTTGCAATCGAGGGAAAGATGAATGTGTCCAAGTACAGGGATATCCTGGACGAAAACCTTCTCCAGAGTGCTCAGGACCTCAGACTGGGCCGAAGGTTTACCTTCCAACAAGACAATGACCCTAAGCACACAGCTAATATAACCAAGGGGTGGCTTCACGACAAATCCGTGACTGTTCTTGAATGGCCCAGCCAGAGGCCTGACTTAAACCCAATTGAGCATCTCTGGAGAGACCTAAAAATGGCTGTCCACCAACGTTTACCATCCAACCTGACAGAACTGGAGAGGATCTGCAAGGAGGAATGGCAGAGGATCCCCAAATCCAGGTGTGAAAAACTTGTTGCATCTTTCCCAAAAAGACTCATGGCTGTATTAGATCAAAAGGGTGCTTCTACTAAATACTGAGGAAAGGGTCTGAATACTTAGGACCATGTGATATTTCAGTTTTTCTTTAATAAATCTGCAAAAATGTCTACAATTCTGTGTTTTTCTGTCAATACGGGGTGCTGTGTGCACATTAATGAGGAAAAAAATTAACTTAAATGATTTTAGCAAATGGCTGCAATATAACAAAGAGTGAAAAATTTAAGGGGGTCTGAATACTGTCCATCCCCACCCATTAATTATATATATATATATATACACACACACACACACACACACACACACACTATATATACACACACACACACACACACACACACACACACACAAATACATATATAGTACACACACACAGAAGTGTGCGCAGCCTATTGCATTAGGGTGTGCACCCGAAAGCTCAAAAACACACATGCCTTTATCTGCAGCCTCAGCTGCATGGGGCAGTGAATGAATGGGAAGTGCTCTGTGGCTTCCTGTTCATTCATGAACTGAAGCATAGTAAAATTTGCTATGCTTCAGTTATATATGGACAGTGAGCGAGTGTTCATTTAAAAAAACAGGGGGCGTATATTACATATTTATTAGCCCCTTCCCTCGTTCTCCATCCTGAAACATCCCCTGCAGCAGCTGGTGGGAAGGAGAGGAGGGCAGCGAGCAGCACTGTGGGGTGGGGGGCCCCAACGGGGGGGTGGGGGCACAGGGCAGTAGGGGGAATCAGCACCACAGTGGTAAGGGCACACCCCCTGCGCAAAGCCTATAAATCACAGATTAAGCACATGTATAAGTGCATCTTATACAAGGTATATATCACTGAAGCAAGCCTAGAATATGGAACAGAATAGCCTTTTTGCATGTATTGGATATTGCTGTGTAGGTTTTTTGTTGTTCTGCACAGCTGGCCTCGTACAGTGTGAATCACAGGATCGGTCACTACGTTTCACAATGGACAGGAACAAATCATGAGATGTGAATGTTGGTTGCTATGGAGTGGAGACAAGTAGCAGGGGAGGAGCAGCTGTCAAGCATAATCAATGCTTTAGTATCTCTGCAAGGTTCCATCACTGTTAGGGTTAATTCTCTCTGCGTTCCTGCTTCTGTTCAGGATTTGAGCACTTACAAGGGATAGATCCTTAAATGGAGCAGGTTACACCGAGTAACGTTTACGGAAAATGACCCTGTATGTGTTTGTTGCTGCTGTTTTACAAGGCTGCCCTAACCGTGTGAAACACGGCGATCGGTCACTAAGCTCCACAATGGACAGGAACAAATCATGAGATGTGAATGTTGGTTGCTATGGAGCGAAGACGAGTATCAGGGAGGAGCACAATCAATTCTCTAGCATCTCTGAAATGTTTCCATCACTGTAAAATGTTAATTCTATTTGCACCCCCACTGTGGCTTGTCTTTTGAAAACTAGGCACATGCATGAGTAGTTGTCATGTTCACAAACACATACTTAAGCGCTACATTCCTGTATGTTTTTTTTTCCCCTTTTAACTGGCACATGTTAGCACTTCTATGTGCCTTTAAATCCTTACTTCTGACAGACTGGGGCTTCCTGCTGCTGCTCCATTGGGAGCGTTTGCTTTGCTTGCTGCCAGAGGCGTTATTACATAGACTGAACTCTGCAAGTCTCTGCTGTTTCCATGTGTCTGGACATGAGTCAGATCCCATAGTCATATTTACGGGAAGATGACCATTGTTCAGATATACACAAATGTGAGTGGAGGCCACAGTACCCGTTAAAAAGCAATTTGTCTTTTTGGCTAAATGTGTGGCTATTGAGCTCCTCACTAAGCTTGATATTTCAATATTCAATGTGTACAGTGGGTGGACTCTGCTGTTATATAAAATGTGCTTTCTTCTCACAACAGATTGAAATCATGGCATGAGTATAACACATACTGGTGTTTGTCCATATTGAATACACTGTTATTCTAGGAGATGGTGATAGATCACTAATGTTAATAGCTTATTCCATCTCCTCCGACACATGCTCAATGACTTGGAACTAGTCACAGTCAGTTCCTGGAAACACTGCTGCCAGTAAAGAGTAGATTTCACTTGGAGCTAAGCTCAGATTTGGCACATTAACATTGCAGCACAGAAGCCCCGATGTTTGATTCCAGGCTGGTGCTGCTGTCTCCACAAATATTTTAAAAAATACACAGTAGCTGTATCTTGCCTAAGAGCTTGTGCACACAGGCAAATGCATGGAACTCCAAAGATGCATTTTAGTGTTTATTTGGGGCTATAGGCCTAATGTCAATGCATGCATACATCCTGCAACGTCCTTTATCACAAAAGTAGCCAAGTTGGCAGAATGTATGTGACGGATTTGTGTACTGACCATAGGAAAATCAGACGACAAGCCGTTGTCGGCCGAAAATTTACTAGCCTGTCATCCAACATTTGTTGGCCCGAAAATTGGACAACAATTGTCAAAAGGAGCGTACTAACGGTAAGATTTTAGGACAACAGTCTGTCAACAGACAATCCCCTGCCAACAATCAAACGGTGTGTGTGAGGCTTTATATAAAAGGTGAGTGCAGCGCTAATAAAACAACATGACAAATTTTTCCAAATTTTCAAGTGAAAAAAATATGTAAAGGGAAAACTAAGGCAGAGTCCCAGTGAAAAATTCAGTCCATGAAAAGAAAAAAAACAAACATCCATCCATGTGAAATAATGGTGACAAATTGTAGAAAATCGTGAAAGATCCTCCAAAGAATGTGCATCCAACTCCACCCCCAAGTGGGCAAGTAGCCTGCTTACCAGCTATCCGTGACTACTAAAAAGCAGTCTCACCCAACACAGGCAAATCGGTCTCCCCAAGACCCTTAAAGATGTAGGGAACCACAGCAAGGACGATGCCATTCAGAAAATATAAAAGAAAGTGCTTCCATAGTGCAGTACTTTATAAAATTCTATTTAACCACTTAAGCCCCGGAGCATTTGGCTGGCCAAAGACCAGAGCACTTTTTGCGATTCGGCACTGCGTCGCTTTAACGGCCAATTGCTCGGTTGTGCGGCGTGGCTCCCAAACAAAATTGACACCCTTTTTTCCCACACAAATAGAGCTTTGTTTTGGTGGTATTTGATCACCTCTGCGGTTTTTATTTTTTGCGCAATAAACAAAAAAAGAGCGACAACAAAACAAAAACGCATTATTTCTTACTTTTTTGCTATAATAAATATCCCCCAAAAATTATTAAAAAAACTTTTTCCTCAGTTTAGACGATACATATTCTTCTACATATTTTTTGAAAAAAAAAAAAAAAAAAAAAAAAAAAAAAAAATCGAAATAAGCGTTTGATTGGTTTGCGCAAAAGTTATAGCGTCTACAAAATAGGGGATTGTTTTATGGCATTTTTATTAATTTTTTTTTTACTAGTAATGGCGGCGATCAGCGATTTTTAGCGTGACTACAACATTATGGCAGACGGATCGGACACTTTTGGCGCTATTTTGGGACCATTCACATTTATACAGCGATCAGTGCGATTAAAAATGCATTAATTACTGTGTAAATGTGACTGGCAGTGAAGGGGTTAACCAGGAGGGGGTGCTGCAGGGGTTAAGTGTGTCCTAGGGAGTGATTCTAACTGTAGGGGGGTGGGCTACGTGTGACACGACACTGATCACCGCTCCTGAACTGTGATCAGTGTCATTAAGCAGAATGGGGAAATGCTTGTTTACATCAGCGTGGGAGGAATGGATGGAAGGCGCGTGATCAGACACTGGCATCACATCATACAGTTTATTCATAAGCAATAAAATACATACTACGTTTTGTGAAGGGGGTGGTTACAAAATATACATTCATAGTGTTACAAGTTGGACATGCCTAGACAGGGGCAAGTGCTAAAAGAATGGCTGACACGTTTCGAGGATAACCTCTTCATCAGAGCTTTAAAAGGTGAAATGTATAATATATATATATATATATATATATATGCACATGGATGTGCATGTACATATATACAAACCCATACACAGTTACATGCATGTGCACCACCCAATATGGGGGAGCTCAAATAATTCTTTGTCACTTTGTGTTTGTGCAAAGTGGGCAGGCGCGTGCCTCCGCAAACACATGCACCACTGCACAAGAGCACAAAAGGATGCAGGCATATGTGGATAGCTGTATGAAAAATGGAGAGAGAAGGTACCTGTGTACATGTGCCTAGGGATACATCCTTTACTGTGAAGTGGGGATGGACGGATCAGTATGGGGTAGGATAATGTGGATGGGACATGTATGCAGGGAAATGCGTTTAAGATGGGTGCTCAGAGGAGCTAGATAACCTAGGTATGGGTGACGTGTTGGTGGAAGCAGAATTGTTGATATATTTGCAGATTTATTAAAAAAGAAAAACTGAAATATCACATGGTCCTAAGTATTCAGACCCTTTGCTGTGACACTCATATTTAACTCAGGTGCTGTCCATTTCTTCTGATCATCCTTGAGATGGTTCTACACCTTCATTTGATTCCAGCTGTGTTTGATTATACTGATTGGACTTGATTAGGAAAGCCACACACCTGTCTATATAAGACCTTACAGCTCACAGTCAGGGGCGGATCCAGAGTCTAGTCTCGGGAGGGGCACTGCCAGAAAATATATTTTTTTGGGGTACATTTATCGGGGAAATGGCTGGTGTTGGCGCTTCAATCATCACGGCACCATGGTTGTTATGGTGTCAGGATGATTGAAGCGCATTATTACCATAATTACATTGTTATAAAAAATTAAATAGTTTAACTCACCATAATGCAGAATCAGTGGGAGCCCCGAGTGTGTCACTTGCCACGTCACCCGTCACTAGATGCAGATTGTCACTTGCCACGTCGCCTGCCACGTTGCAGATTGTCATTTGCCATGTCACTTGCCACGTCGCCTGCCACTGTGCGGATTGTCACTTGCCACGTCGCCTGCCACGTTGCGGATTGTCACTTGCCACGTCGCCTGTCACCAGATGCAGATTGTCACTTGCCATGTCGCCTGCCACGTTGCGGATTGTCACTTGCCACGTCGCCTGTCACCAGATGCAGATTTTCACTTGCCACGTTGCGGATTGTCACTTGCCATGTCACTTGCCACATGTTGCGGATTGTCACTTGCCACGTCGCCTGTCACTTGCCACCTGCTAAGGTGGTCTCTTGTGTCCCAGAGACAGGCAGCAGAGAGATGATGTAATCTCTCTGCTGCCACAGCTGCCTGCATGGAGGGGGGGAAGTTGAACTGCAGGGATGCAGGGCGGGCGCCGAGAGATGATGTCATCTCTCTGCTCCCCCGCCCACCGGCTTCCTGATTGGTCAGCAGGCAGCAGCCCGCCCACAAACACATTGAGCGGCGGCTCTCCCTCGCCTATGGAGCCGCCCGGCGGCTCCCTCACTTACTCCCTCATTCACCGAGCCGCCCAGCGGCTCCTTCAGTCACCAAGCCACCCAGCGGCTCTCTCAGTCACGGAGCCGCCCAGCGGCTCCCCCAGTCACCGAGCCGCCCAGCGGCTCCCCCAGTCACCGAGCCGCCCAGCGGCTCCCCCAGTCACCGAGCCGCCCAGCGGCTCCCCCAGTCACCGAGCCGCCCAGCGGCTCCCCCAGTCACCGAGCCGCCCAGCGGCTCTCTTAGTCACGGAGCCGCCCAGCGGCTCTCTCAGTCACGGAGCCGCCCAGCGGCTCTCTCAGTCACGGAGCCGCCCAGCGACTCTCTCAGTCACCGAGCCGCCCAGTGGCTCTCTCAGTCACGGAGCCGCCCAGCGGCTCTCTGTCACGGAGCCGCCCAGCGGCTCTCTCAGTCACCGAGCCGCCCAGCAGCTCCCTCAGCCACCGAGCCGCCCAGCGGCTCTCTGTCACCGAGCCGCCCAGCGGCTCTCTCAGTCACGGAGCCGCCCGGCGGCTCTCTCACACACCCTGCTCTCAGTCACCTGCATTTCTCGGAGGGGGCAATTGCCCCGTTGCCCCCCCCCCCCTGGATCCGCCCCTGCTCACAGTCATGTCAGAGCAAATGAGAATCATGAGGTCACTGTGGCTGAGTTCCAGAGATGCAGTCGGGAGATGGAAGAAAGTTGTAGAAAGTCAACCATCACTGCAGCCCTCCAACAGTGGGGGCTATATGGCAGAGTGGCCCGACGAAAGCCTCTCCTCAGTGCAAGACACATGAAAGCCCGCATGGAGTTTGGTGAAAAACACCTGAAGGACTCCAAGATGGTGAGAAATAAGATTCTCTGGTCTGATGAGACCAAGATAGAACTTTTTGGCCTTAATTCTAAGAGGTATGTGTGGAGAAAACCAGGCACTGCTCATCACCTGTCCAATACAGTCCCAACAGTGAAGCATGGTGGTGGCATCATCATGCTGTGGGGGTGTTTTTCAGCTGCATGGACAAGACGACTGGTTGCAATAGAGGGAAAGATGAATACGGCCAAGTACAGGGATATCCTGGACTAAAACCTTCTCCAGAGTGCTCAGGACCTTAGACTGTGCCAATGGTTTACCTACCAACAAGACAATGACCCTAAGCACACAGCTAAAATAACGAAGTAGTGGCTTCACAACAACTCCGTGACTGTTCTTGAATGGCCCAGTCAGAGTCCTGACTTAAACCCAATTGAGCATCTCTGGAGAGACCTAAAAATGGCTGTCCACCAACGTTTACCATCCAACCTCACAGAACTGGAGAGGATCTGCAAGGAGGAATGGCAGAGGATCCCCAAATCCAGGTGTGAAAAACTTGCTGCATCTTTCCAAACAAGACTCATGGCTGTATTAGATCAAAAGGGTGCTTCTACTAAACACTGAGCAAAGGGTCTGAATACTTAGGACCATGTGATATTTCAGTTTTTCTTTAATAAATCTGCAAAAATGTCAACAATTCAGTGTTTTTCTGTCAATATGGGGTGCTGTGTGTACATTAATGAGGAAAAAAATGAACTTAAATGATTTTAGCAAATGGCTGCAATATAACAAAGTGAAAAATTTAAGGGGGCCTGAATATTTCCGTCCTCACCGTATGTACATGCACATCCATGTGCGTGTGTGTGTATATATATTTTAATTATACTAATCATTTTAAGTGATACCAGTAACTTTCAACCACCATCTTAGCTAAACTTCTGTATGGTCACACTACCATCAATTCGCAACAATCTTTTTACATTAGTCATGGTTAAGTTTTGCATGTTTCAATTTGTTACCATTATGTTACTTTTAATTGCATCAATTTTGATTGAAACGCGTCAGCCATTCTTTTAGCATTTGCCCCTGTCTGGGCATGTATATTTTGTAACCCCCCCTTCACAAAACATAGTATGTTTATACTACTTACTGTGTATTTTATTGCTTATGAATAAACTGTATGATGTGATGCCGGTGTCTGATCACCGCCTTCCATCCATTCCTCCCACACTGTCTTCTTCAGACCACCCCGGGTCAGTCCAGGCAGCGGGACATACATGATCACTTTCTCCAGTTTGGCCATCATAACAGCACTACGTATCCATACCAACAACGCCCCCACGAGTGCAGGAGTCAATCTTTTTTGTTTACATATTGTTTACATCAGCATTTCCCCGTTCCTCCTCTCCGTGAGATGCACACGATGGCAAATTTAAAAAGGAACGTACCTGTCCGTGCCATTCTGCCGACGTAAATGTTCGTGCGGCGGTCGGCAATCGGTTAATATAGTAAGTGTGTTGCACTTACAAGATATATGACGTATCAGGGGCAATACAGCAATGAGGTCCGCAGCGTCTCCTCGGGCTTCCTATTCCATTTGCCCATCAAAAACGTGACAACGTCACCGTCACAGGCTCCACGATGGTGACAGAGCCTGTGACACTGACGTCATCACACTTTTGATGGGCAAACGGGATAGGAAGTGAACGGAAGCCTGAGGAGACGCCGGGGACCTCATTGATGAGGCACATTGCTGTATTGCCCCTGATACGTCATATCTTGTAAGTGCAACCCACTTATATTAAATTGCATTTTATAAAAGTACTGCACTATGGAAGCACTTTCTTTTATATTTTCTGAGTGGCATCGTCCTTGCTGTGGTTCCAGACATATTTAAGGGTCTTGGGGAGATCAATTTCCCCATGCTGGGTGAGACTGCTTTTTAGTAGTCACGGATAGCTGGTAAGCAGGCTACTTACTCACTTGGAAAAAATACGGGGTTGCGCTAATACCTGTGTACCTTAATATAAAATCTACAGTGAAAAGATATTTATATAATGGCTATATATAAACCAAAAATAATGTGCAAACATTAAATGGTGATATAAAAGTCCCATCAAGTGAAACATCAAATATTAAGTGAGTCCAAATCACCAACAGAAACCAAAAAAAAAGTCCAAGTGATGATAGGTATTAATCCGTGACAGCAAGGGAGGGTCCACCACCAGAAAATAGAAGGGGTTGCTCCTTACCAGATGGCCATGACCCCCCACCACAGAGGATCACAGCAAGCAGAAATCTTTGAAAACCAGAATTTAGGAACTACCAACGATGTCCACCAGAGGTCCTCTCATCATCAGCCATACCAACGAACCCATGGCAAAGATACCATAAAACATAGAGGAAGCTCACATAGTGTAAAACTGATAAATTTATTTTGAATAAAAACAAGTAACAAAAATGCACACTTACAAAGCGTGATGTAGTAAACAGCCTTAAGTCCGGCTCCGTGGCCACCGGAGCTCGGACAAACCCGTCCTGCTGGAATGCGGTTCGCTTGGGGGTGACGTCAGCGTGTCGTCTGGCTCCGCCCTACGCGTTTCGTGACATCATCACGTCTTCCAGGGGCACCCCCGTATTTTTTCCTATGTTTATTCACAATTGATGTTTTTTGTGGGGATTGCAGCTTTTGCATATTAATTGATTATTTTGGTTTATTAGCGCGGTTTCTCCTAATTTTCTATACTTACTCACTTGGGTTTGGAGTTGGATGCACATTCTTTGGAGGATCTTTCACAATTTTCTACAAATTGTTTATTTCACATGGATGGATGTTTATATTATATGTATAATTAATTTTTTTTTGAGTTCTTGTATGAGACTTTTTAGTGCTGGCAGCTTGTCGCATTCACTATATTTCATATATAGTATAAATTCTTGCTTTTCTAGCGCAGCGCTAGCCCACCCAGGCTTTCTTTTTTTCACATTTACCAGTGTATGAGGCTTTAGCCTAGGTACCCAACCAACACAATCAGCCCAATAAATTACTGTACTAGGTTTATAACATTTCACACATATACATGGAAAAAAAAATGGTTGAAATAGTATTCATACCCCTTGAAATTTTACACATTTTGTCATGTTACAACCAAAAACGTTAACGTATTTTATTGGGATTTTATGTGATAGACCAACACACAGTGGCACATAATTGTGAAGTGAGAGGAAAATGATAAATGGTTTTCAAATTTTTTTTTTTTTACACATAAATATCTGAAAAGTGTGATGTGCATTTGGATTTAGTCCCCCTGAGTCAATACTTTGTAGAACCACCTTCCACTGCAATTACAGCTGCAAGTCTTTTTGGGTATCTCTACCAGCTTTGCACATCTAGGATAGTGAAATTTTTGCCCATTCTTATTTGTAAAATAGCTCAAGCTCTGTCAGATTGGATGGAGAGCGTCTGAACAGCAATTTTCAAGTCTTGCCACAGATTTCAACTGGATTTAGGTCTGGACTTTGACTGGTCCATTCAAACACATGAATATGCTTTGATCTAAACCATTCCATTGTAGCTCTGGCTGTATGTTTAGGGTTATTGTCCTGCTGGAAGGTGAACCTCCGCCCCAGTTTCAAGTCTTTTGCAGACTCTTAACAGGTTTTCTTTTAAGATTGTCCTGTATTTGGCTCCATCCATCTTCCTATCAACTCTGACCAGCTTCCCTGTCCCTGCTGATGAAAAGCATCCCCACAACATGATGCTGCTGCCACCACCATGTTTCAGGGTTGGGGATGGTGTGTTCAGGGTGATGTGCAGTGTTAGTTTTCTGCCACATAGTGTTTTTTATTTTTAGGCCAAAAAGTTAAATTTTGGTCTCATCTGACCAGAGCACCTTCTTCCACGTGTTTGCTGTCCCCCCCCCACATGGCTTCTTGCAAACTGAACTTTTAATGGCTCTTTCAACATTGGCCTTCTTGCCACTCTTCCATTAAGGCCAGATTTGTGGAGTGCACGACCATTGGTTGGCCTGTGGGCATATTCTGCCAACTGAGCTGTGGATCTCTGCAGATCCTCCAGAGTTACCATGGGCCTCTTGTCTGCTTCTCTGATGAATGCTCTCCTTACCCAGCCGGCCATGTCTTGGTAGGTTTGCAGTTGTATCATACTCTTCCCATTTTTGGATGAGAAATTGAACAGTGCTCCGTGAGACGTTCAAAGCTTGGAATATTTTTATTTATTTATTTTTTTTAATAGCCTAACTCTGCTTTAAACTTACCCACAACTTTATATCGGACCTGTCTGGTGTGTCCCTTGGACTTCATGATACCATTTGTTCACTAAGGTTGTTCTAACAAACCTCTGAGGGCTTCACAGAACAGCTGTATTTATACTGAGATTAAATGACACATGTGGACTATTTACCAATTGGTTCCACTTGATTTTAGTTTAGGGGAATCAGAGTAAAGGGGGCTAAATACAAATGTACACCACACTTTTCAGATATTTGTAAAAAAAATGTGAAAACCATTTATCATTTGCCTTCCACTTCACAATTATGTTCCACTTTGTGTTGGTCTATCACATAAAATCCCTGTCACATCCCCACAGCTCAGGCGGACAAATTCTTCCACGATATCCCCCTCCCACAGGTAGCACAGGAACATATAGAGCTGATGGAGGATGACTTCAAAGAGGGAAAAGTCATGGCAGCAATTAAAAGCTTGAATCCTACAAAAGCACCTGGCCCAGATGGCTTTACTGGCCATTACTATAGAAAATATGCAGACATATTGACACCACATCTATGCTCTTTTTTCAACACATTGAGAAGGGGGGCTCCCTTAGCCACACAAGAAAACACTGCCTTCATACATGTAATTCCCAAACCAGGGAAGGACCATGGGGACCCCACTATCATCTCACTCATTATCGTGGACCTTAAATTGTTGACCAAAATCTTAGCGACTAGAATGAATACTTTCCTTTCCAATTATGAACATCCAGACCAGGTAGGATTTGTTCCCAACCGTCAGGCCCTCGACCAAATCAGACGGGTGATAGATATAATAGCAGCGCTTCATTCAAGTTGGGACAATCAAGGCAAACGCAAGGGTATGCTATTGTCATTAGACCTTTGTAAAGCGTTCGACTCTGACGTGGGATTACATACACTATGCATTGAAAAGATATGGATTTGGGCCTAATCTTATGACTACATTACAGACATTGTATAGCACACCTACTACTAGACTCCTGATAAAAAGGATATAGATCACACACCATAGATATACACAGGGGGACATGACAAGGCTGCCCTTTATCTCCCATATTATTTATAATGGCACTAGAACCCTTGGCAATCAAATTAAGAAACCACCCAGATATAAAAGGCATATACTGTGGAGATAGGGAGCACAAATGTGCCCCCTTTGCTGACGACATTTTAATCCTTCTTTCATCGCCAGTAACGTCACTGTCTAATTTGTATCAAACCTTACGTCATTTCACAGCTTTCCCAGGTCTTACGATTAATAATTCAAAATCGGAAGCTTTAAGCATTACATTAGAGCCAGAGACGGTGAAATTAATCCAAAATTCATTCCAGTTCAAGTGGCAAAGAGAAGCTCTCCCATATTTGGGAATCTCTAACTCCTTTCCTACAGACCCTATATCAGGCCAACTATCCTCTATATAGAAAACTGACAGCGGACCTTTTAAGATGGGCCAACAATCCACCGTTGTGGTTCGGCAGACTGTACTCAATAAAGATGAACCTCTTGCCGAGACTGTTGTATTTGTTTAGAACACTTCCGATTGCAATTCACAAACCCGATATTAAAGTACTACAGAATAAGATTATGAAATTCATCTGGGGGGGATAAAAGGCCCACAGTGAATAGGCGCATCCTCTATACACCCAAAATGAGGGGGGGCCTGGGGGTTCCGGATCTGGCCAAATATTTTGAGGCAACACAGCTATCCCAATTAATCCATTCCCACTCCTTGCAAATTCAACCATCTTGGATGGAAATCAAATTGTCTCTCCACCCCACTAAACCGATTAGTCACATGATGTGGCTACGCATGAGAGATAGACCAATTATAATGTGCCCTACATTATCCTTTTCACTAAGTCTATGGGACAGATTGCTGAAGCCTTATGTATTCCAATCCACCCATTCTCCCCTAGCCCCGTTGACTGGTAATCCCCATTTCACTCCGGGTCTTAGTCCTCAAGAGTTCACATGGTGGACTAACAAGGGCTTGATACGTATTGCCGATATGTGCGACCACAAAGGTATCTAATCGAAACATACCCTAATAGAAAAATATCAACTCCCTAACACGGAATTATACCATTACCTTCAGATGCATTATATGAAGGCTTTACAGCGTACAAATGACATCACAACTTCCACCCCAATGGAATACCTGTGCAGGTCCTTCGATAAGCATACAGGCCACATCTCAAAAATATATACAGTATTTTGTCCTCAAAGTCGGAAAAACTATTTTATATGAACAAGTGGGAACAGGATAGAGGCAATGATGGAAATTGACTAATGGGTTAAAATTGCACAATTTGCCTCGAAATCATATATCAACACCTCACTGATAGAGGTGAATTATAAAGTTCTACTGCGATGGTACATGGTACCAGTGAGAGTGGCAACATATGTCCCAGGCACCTCCCCTCTATGTTTCAGGGGATGTGGAATAAAAAGGCACAGTATACAATATATGGTGGACATGCCCTTAAGTCAGGCGATTTTGGATACGCATTTATAATTTTATCTACTCACTAACCCAGGTAAATCTAACTAAATCACCACAACAGGCGCTGTTGGTAAACCAAATAGAGGGAGTACCAGCGCACACGGAGAAACTCATAATTTATCTTTACGGCGTCCAGGATAGCGGTAGTTAGCTCCTGGAGAGCGCCCATTATCCCCTTCAACTTGGTGAAAGCAAAGATGTGGTGGATCATGATCTATGAACGCCTCTCAGTGATATTACTGGATAAACAACCAGTCTTTAATAGGGTCTGGGAACCATGGTTAAAATATCTGTCTGAAAGTTTATGAGCCATTAGAATAGGTAAGTAGAGAACAACAGGGGTGCACCCCACCCCTCCTCCTTATTTCTATCTCTTCTTTTCGCTCTTCTTCCTTTCCTTTGTAAGTTTTCTCTCCTAGAATCTCGTACGAGAGATCAGTAAGTGGAAAAAGGTCACATGTTACAGGGCCCTCCTCTTCATCTTAATGAAGCCAAAAGAAAGGACAGGGACCCAAGAAAAGAGATAACTCGTGCGCCATAACCCCCCCCCCCCCCCTTGCTTTTTTTTTACTCCTTTTTTGAGGTTCTCCTTGTTTTTTGCCGGTTACTTTTCCTTGTCACTCATTACATGCTACAAGTTATTTATATAGTTCGTCAAGTTGAAGTATAAAGCAATAAGAAACACAACAAACATCTTTGGTAGAGTATACCTAACTGTTCACATATTTAGTACTTTAAGACATTGTGTATATGGAAAGGCTGATCTCATGAGAACAATACTTTGCCTTGAAAACCTGTCCGGTTTAAATGTTAATAAAAGCTATTGGAAAAGAGATACATGAGAGGTCTGGGGTCCCCCCATCCACAGCATGATCCCATAGAGGTTGGTTGGTGGGACTCTCGCCTACCCTCTTCTCTCCAGCACACCAATAAGTACTGTTGTGACAATCCTAAGGGCAATATATTCCTAAACAGTTACAATTCCAAGTAATGATATTCTCAATAATGCCTAACCATATTTGTATTGAGTTCAGTCAAAATGGATGTAGTTAATCACCCATGGTACACTAACGATCGTGACACTTGTGTTTGCATTATATTTTCTTAATGCCTCGTAGGCAGTGTTGGCCAAGATATGCTTTTATTTTCAGTGTTTTCAGAATGTATCCTGTATTTCCACCTGTTAGAATCAATAAATACTATTGAACGAGAAATTCCTGTCACATAACATCCACCAGCTCCATGATGTCATCATGGAGGAGTGGAAGAGGACTCCAGGGGCAACCTGTGAAGCCCTGGTGAACTCCATGCCCAAGTGGGTTAAGGCAGTGTTGGAAAATAATTGTGGCACTTTGGACCCAGTTTGGACATTTTACTTAGGGGTGTACTCACTTATGTTGCCAGCGGTTTAGACATTAATGGCTGTGTACTGAGTTATTTTGAGGGGACAGCAAATTTACACTGTTATCCCCTTCCCGCCGACCGAACGCATATATGCGTACTCGGCTTTCCGGGGTTATACCGGGATGATGCCCGCAGCTGCAGGCATCATCCCGGTACCGTTGTTTTCAGCGGGCGATCGGCTACCCGAGTATAACAACCGATGCGGCTAAAAGCCGCTCGGTTGTTATACCGGAGGAGCGGGAGGGGACATCCCCCCCCTCCCGCCGCTGTTACCGGGCCTCCCGTAAGATCAGGAGGCCCGGTGTCCGTTCCGCTGCCTTCGGCGGCTGGGGGCGGACTGGAACGAAGCTGCGAGCGGCTTCGTTCCAGCCTTCTTCTTGTAAATGCGGAAGCGACGTCATGACGTCACTTCCCGTTTACTCGGCTGCCAATGGCGCCGAATTTAAAAAAGTACACAGTATTCAGAATCGCCGTTTTCAGCGATCTGAATACTTTGAAGTGTAAAGGAGGGATGGGGGGTCTTTTAGACCCCCCATCCCTCCATAAAGAGTACCTGTCACCACCTATTACTGTCACAAGGGATGTTTACATTGCTTGTGACAGCAATAAAAGTAAAAAAAAAAAAAAAAAAAAAAAAAAAAAAAATTTTAAATACAATTTATAAAGTACAAAAATAAATAAAATAAATAAAAAAAAAGAAAAAAATTTTTTTTAAAGTGCCCCTGTCCCCGCGAGCTCGCGCAGCGAAGAAAACGCATACGGAAGTCGCGCCCGCATATGTAAACGGTGTTCAAACCACACATGTGAGGTATCGCCGCGATCGTCAGAGCGAGAGCAATAATTCTAGCCCTAGACCTCCTCTGTAGCTCAAACCTGGTAACCGTAAAAATTTTTTAAAGCGTCGCCTATGGAAATTCAAAGGTACCGTAGTTCGTCGCCATTCCACGAGTGCGTGCAATTATAAAGGGTGACATGTTTGGTATCTATTTACTCGGCGTAACATCATCTTTCACATTATACAAAAAAATTGGGGTAACTTTACTGTTTGGATTTTTTAAAATTCATGAAAGTGTCACTTTTCCAAAAATTTGCGTTTAAAACACCGCTGCACAAATACCGTGTGATAAAAAATATTGCAACAATCGTCATTTTATTCTCTAGATTCTCTGCTAAAAAAATATATATAATGTTTGGGGGTTCTAAGTAATT
This sequence comes from Aquarana catesbeiana, assembly GCF_042186555.1. Lineage (NCBI taxonomy): Eukaryota > Metazoa > Chordata > Amphibia > Anura > Ranidae > Aquarana > Aquarana catesbeiana. The sequence continues at coordinate 278,120,143 of NC_133324.1, forward strand.
TTCTAGCAAAAAATACGGATTTTAACTTGTAAACACCAAATTTCAAAAATAGGCTTAGTCATGAAAGGGTTATACAAGCTGTACACTCATCAATTCACATTGTAGCAAAGTGTAATTTCTTCAGTGTTGGCACATGAAAAGATATAATAAAATATTTAGAAAAACGTGAGGGGTGTACCCACTTTTGTGGGATACTGTACCTCCCTGGATACACCAACAGAATAGCAGGAAGCATCCCATGGCACAAACCTTTAATGCGCATCATGGCAAGCTGTGTAGGCGTCAGACCGGCCCTTAGCAACCAATGTCATAGGTTGGCAGGAGGCGGGCAGGCGTCCCACACAGCTTTCCCAGTGTCTATAGCAGCTGCATGCATATTTGAGACAGCTAACTGGCAGCGCTGTCATCAAAAAAAAGTTTAACTAGTGGCAAGAATAATCTTACCAGATGCCTGCTTAGTTAGGGAAGTATTTGGTCATTTTGCTGCAGCACCCTAGCGTGCTGCAGAACACAGGTTGAGAACGCTGGGTTAAACTAAATGTCATTCAGTAGGGGTTTACCAACTTTACTTTATTATACTGTATATAATAACCAATTTGTGTGTGATTTTTTTTTTCCCTTCAGGTGTCTGAATTGGGTCAGAGCGAACTACTACACACACAAAGATCTGAATAAGACTTGACTATCATAAGTATCCATGTATGGTGTTAGAGTTTGGCTAAGGGCCGGTCCACACCAAAAGGCATGCAGTACACCATGCCCAGGCTTTGCAGCCCAATTAATTGAATGGGCCGCAAAACGCACTGGAACACAGAAAAAGTAGTGCAAGCACTACTTTTTATGAATACACTGCACCAAACCGCATTTGGGGTGCAATTAATTCGTTGGAACCCGCACACACTAACAAGAGCATTTATGTAGTGTGGGAAATGCGCATCTCTCGCATCATGTTTTGGTTTGAACCAGCTTCAAAATCCTATAAAATTTTGTGGACAGCTTAACCCACACTTTAGAAAAATTCAAAACAAAGTGTGCAACATAAGAATATAAAAAAAAAAAAAAAGGAAGTTTTACTTGCATGTAAAATTTACTTATGCATACACCATAGATTATAGGCTTGAGCCTTCAGGTGATCAGGCACTGGCAAGCTTTTGAGGACACACCTTCTAGAGCAACTTCCCTATAACCTACTCCGCGAGTCTTAGTTTTGTGGCAATCAATGCAAAATAAGTAGAATTGAGGGAGGGTGGCCTCTCCAGAGATGCTCAATTGGGTTTGTCAGGGCTCTGGCTGCGCCATTCAAGAACAGTCACAGAGTTGTTGTGAAGTCACTCCGTTATTTTAGCTGTGTGCTTAGGGTCATTGTCTTGTTGGAAGGTAAACCTTTGGCTCAGTCTGAGGTCCTGAGCACTCGTGAAGGTTTTCGTCCAGGATATCCCTGTACTTGGCCGCTTTCATCTTACCCTCGATTGCAACCAGTTGTCCTGTCCCTGCAGCTGAAAAACACCCCCACAGCATGATGCTGCCACCACCATGCTTCACTGTTGGGACTGTATTGGACAGGTGATGAGCAGTGCCTGGTTTTCTCCACACATACCGCTTAGAATTGAGGCCAAAAAGTTCTATCTTGGTCTCATCAGAACAGAGAATCTTATTTCTCACCATCTTGGAGTCCTTCAGGTGTTTTTTTTTAGCAAACTCTATGCGGGCTTTCATGTGTCTTGCACTGAGGAGAGGCTTCTGTCGGGCAACTCTGCCATAAAGCCCCGACTGGTGGAGGGCTACAGTGATGATTGACGTTCTACAACTTTCTCCCATCTCCCGTCTGCATTTCTGGAGCTCAGCCACAGTGATCTTAGGGTTCTTCTTTACCTCTCTCACCAAGGTTCTTCTCCCCCGATAGCTCAGTTTGGCCGGACGGCCAGCTCTAGGAAGGGTTTTGGTTGTCCCAAACTTCTTCCATTTAAGGATTATGGAGGCCACGGTGCTCTTAGGTATCCTTAAGTGCAGCAGAAATTTTTTTGTAACCTTGGCCAGATCCGTGCCTTGTCACAATTCTGTCTGAGCTCTTCAGGCAGTTCCTTTGACCTCATGATTCTCATTTGCTCTGACATGCACTGTGAGCTGTAAGGTCTTATATAGACAGGTGTGTGGCTTTCCTAATCAAGTCCAATCAGTATAATCAAACACAGCTGGACTCAAATGAAGGTGTAGAATCATCTCAAGGACGATCAGAAGAAATGGACAGCACCTGAGTTAAATATATGAGTGTCACAGTAAAGGGTCTGAATACTTAGGACCATGTGATATTACAGTTTTTCTTTTTTAATAAATCTGCAAAAATGTCAACAATTCTGTGTTTTTCTGTCAATATGGGGTGCTGTGTGTACATTAATGAGGAAAAAAAATGAACTTAAATGATTTTAGCAAATGGCAGCAATATAACAGTGAAAAATTTAAGGGGGTCTGAACACTTTCCGTCCCCACTGTATGTTGATGTGTGTAACAACTTTGGACATAGATGACAACACATGTCAACATTATGAAGCACATCAAAACTGAATCTAAAAACAGTGCAATACAAGAGCACATGTGTTAACCACTTCAGCACCGGAAGGATTTACCCCCTTCCTGACCAGAGCACTTTTTACAATTTGGCACTGCGTCGCTTTAACTGCTAATTGCGCGGTCATGCAATGCTGTACCCAAACGAAATTTGCGTCCTTTTCTTCCCACAAATAGAGCTTTCTTTTGATGGTATTTGATCACCTCTGCCATTTTTATTTTTTGCGCTATAAACGGAAAAAGACCGAAAATTTTGAAAAAAAAAAAATGATATTTTCTACTTTGTTTTTAGTCATACATTTAGGCCAAAATGTATTCGTCCACATGTCTTTGGTAAAAAAAAAATGTCAATAAGCGTATATTTATTGGTTTGCGCAAAAGTTATAGTGTCTACAAACTAGGGTACATTTTCTGGAATTTACACAGCTTTTAGTTTATGACTGCCTATGTCATTTCTTGAGATGCTAAAATGGCAGGGCAGTACAAAACCCCCCCAAATGACCCCATTTTGGAAAGTAGACACCCCAAGGAAATTGCTGAGAGGCATGTTGAGCCCATTGAATATAAATTTTTTTTTGTCCCAAGTGATTGAATGACAAAAAAAAAAAAAATTACAAAAAGTTGTTACTAAATGATATATTGCTAACACAGGCCATGGGCATATGTGGAATTGCACCCCAAAATACATTCTGCTGATTCTCCTGAGTACGGGGATACCACATGTGTGGGACTTTTTGGGAGCCTAGCCGCGCACGGGGCCCCGAAAACAAAGCACCGCCTTCAGGATTTCTAAGGGCGTAAAGTTTTGATTTCACTCCTCACTACCCATCACAGTTTTGAAGGACATAAAATGCCCAGATGGCACAAACCCCCCCCCCCCCAAATGACCCCATTTTGGAAAGTAGACATCCCAAGCTATTTGCTGAGAGGCATGTTGAGTCCATGGAATATTTTATATTTTGACACAAGTTGCGGGAAAGTGACAATTTTTTTTTTTTTTGCACAAAGTTGTCAATGATATATTGCTCAAATATGCCGTGGGCATATGTGGAATTACACCCCAAAATACATTCTGCTGCTTCTCCTGAGTACCGGGATACCACATGTGTGGGAATTTTTGGGAGCCTAGCTGCATACGGGGCCCCGAAAACCAATCACCGCCTTCAGGATTTCTAAGGGCGTACATTTTTGATTCACTCCTCACTACCCATCAGTTTCTAAGGCCATAAAATGCCAAGATAGCACAAACCCCCCCCCCCCCAAATGACCCCATTTTGGAAAGTAGACACCCCAAGCTATTTGCTGAGAGGCATGGTGAGTATTTTGCAGCTCTCATTTGTTTTTGAAAATGAAGAAAGACAAGAAAAAAAAAAGTTTTTTTTCTTTTTTCAATTTTCAAAACTTTGACAAAAAGCGAGGTCTGCAAAATACTCACTATACCACTCAGCAAATAGCTTGGGGTGTCTACTTTCCAAAATAGGGTCATTTTTTTGGGGGGGGGTTGTGCCACCTGGGCATTCCATGGCCTCCGAAACTGTGATAGGCAGTGAAGAGTGAAATAAAAAATTTACGCCCTTAGAAAGCCTGAAGGCGGTGCTTGGTTTTCGGGGTCCCGTACGCGGCTAGGCTCCCAAAAAGTCTCACACGTGGTATCCCCGTACTCAGGAGAAGCAACAGAATGTATTTTGGGGTGTAATTTCACATATTCCCATGGCATGTTTGAGCAATATATCATTTAGTGACAACTTTGTGCAAAAAAAAAAAAAAAAAGTGTCTTTTTCCCGCAACTTGTGTCACAATATAAAATATTCCATGGACTCTACATGCCTCTCAGCAAATAGCTTTGAACTGTCCTGGCATTTTATGCACAACATTTAGAAGCTTATGTCACACATCACCCACTCTTCTAACCACTTGAAGACAAAGCCCTTTCTGACACTTTTTGTTTACATGAAAAAATTATTTTTTTTTTGCAATAAAATTACTTTGAACCCACAAACATTATATATTTTTTTAAAGCAAATGCCCTACAGATAAACAGAAAAAACACGCTTTTAAATGTTAATGCACTAAAACACACTATACTGCCCAAATGTTTGATGAAATAAAAAAGATGATCTTAGGCCGAGTACATGGATACCAAACATGATATGCTTTAAAATTGCAGTGCAGTGGCGACAAACTAAATACATTGTTAAAAGCCTTTACAGGTTACCACTTTAGATTTACAGAGGAGGTCTACTGCTAAAATTACTGCCCTCGATCTGACCTTCGTGGTGATACCTCACATGCATGGTGCAATTGCTGTTTACATTTGACGCCAGACCGACGCTTGCGTTCACCTTTGCGCGAGAGCAGGGGGGGACAGGGGTGCTTTTTTTTTTATTAGTTTTTTTGCTTTTTTATCTTATTTTTAAACTGTTCCTTTCATTTTTATTTTTTTTAATCATTTTTATTATCTCAGGGAATGTAAATATCCCCTATGATAGCAATAGGTAGTGACAGGTACTCTTTTTTGAAAAAGCTGGGGTCTATTAGACCCTAGATCTCTCCTCTGCCCTCAAAGCATCTGACCACACCAAGATCGGTGTGATGAAATGCTTTCCCAATTTCCCAATGGCGCTGTTTACATCCGGCGAAATCTAAGTCATGAAATGCTCGTAGCTCCCGGTTTCTTAGGCCATAGAGATGTTTGGAGCCACTCTGGTCTCTGATCACCTCTATGGTCAGCTGGCTGAATCACCGGCTGCATTCTCAGGTTCCCTGTTGGGACAGGAGAGCCAGAGAAAAACATGGAAGACGGTGGGGGGGGGGGATTCAGCAGTCTAGAGGCTAATTAGCCACTAGGATTGCTTTTACATGAAAGCCGACTGCTGGCTGAAAAGAATGATACCAAGATGATACCTAAACCTGCAGGCATCATTCTGGTATAACCACTCAAAGTCCAGCAACATACCAGTACGTTGCTGGTCCTTGTTGGGCATATATTGTAAACTTTTTTTTCATGCAGCTTTTGGGCTGAACGAAAAAAAGATTGCTCGGTGGGTATGCCCACCATTACAATACCTCCCTTCATCCACCCACTTCTAATGATGGGCATACATGCACCATATATATATGCCGAAGCATGGGGGCATCCTCCCGCAAAAGTTAGGAGCAAATCGCTCCTCCGACCTCTGCTGCCCCCATGCTTCGGCATATATGCAAACGCTGTTGCTGTCAAGATAAATAAATCCGCGCTGCAACTGAATGGCGTCCCTGCTAAGCAAATGATGGTTAACAATAAAACAAAGTAACATTACAGTATAACAGTAAGACTTACCATACCTGCAAAGCAAATACAAAAAAAAATAGTAAAAAACAAAACATTTAACGCAACCTGTGCCTAAAATATATATATATGCCGAAGCATGGGGGCATCCTCTCACAAAAGGCAGGAGCAAATCGCTCCTCCGCCCACTGCTGCCCCCACGCTTCGGCATATATGCTGAAGTATGTAACTGTGGTGGTGAAATCACCTCCAACAGCGCTGGAGTCACGGCTTTATGTATCGTGGGAGCAAACGCTGTTGCTGTCAAGATAAAGCCGCTCTGCAGCTGAATGGCGTACCTGAAAACAAAAAAATGGTTACCAACAAAACACAGTAAACAGTAAAGTATAAAAAAATTGCATATCTGAAAAGCAAACACGGTAAAACATATTGATAAAACATTGCAGAATAGAATACAGTAAAAAAGAGCAGAACAATAGAGAGAGAATAGAGAGCGAGAACAATAAAACGACAACTATTTTTGTTTTTTTTATTTTATTTTTGTGTTTTTAATTTTTTTTTTTTTTTTTACACTTTTTTTAGTAACTTTAACTTTTGTAACTGGTACCAGGTTTGGGTCTCTCAAAATGCGATGGCATCTTGGGAGACCCTGTGAAAGTGTGTCCTAGTCTGTGCAATGCTGTACCCTATGCTAAAACTGAACTAGTGTATGGTAGCGTTCAAAACATTCACCAATGCAAGACCAGGATTGTCAGGACAGGAGGAACAATAATACCGGGTGTCACGCCTATATCCGCGCTTGCTACAGACACAACATCTTCTTTGGGGGGCTCATTGGGTAGGGGTACTCGGGAGGACATAAGGAAAATGCCTCTCATGCAGCCGTCTTACTGCATTTGGTTAGGGAAGGTGAGGTGGAGCACCGTCTGGATACAGAAGGGCTCTGACGATCTCTTCCTGGAATTTAAGGAAGGATCCAGCCCGTCCTGAAGCTCTGTATAGCACATGAGCGTTCAGCAAAGCCAATTGAAATAGACACTTTTTTGTACCAGCGTTTGGCCTTACGGGCAGCTAGGTACGGCGCCAACAACTGGTCGTTGAGGTCCACCCCTCCCATATTTTGGTTATATTCGTGGACACAGAGGGGTTTCTCCACAACACCAGTCGCCGTAGTAATTTGGACCGTCGTGTCCGCATGAAGGGAGGCAAGAACAAAAACATTCTTATTATCCCTCCACTTCATAGCGAGCAAGTTATTACACTGCAAGCAGGCTCTCTCCCCCAGCCTAAGACGGGAATCTACAAGCCGCTGGGGAAAGCCCCGGCGATTAGGTCGCACGGTGCCACATGCTCCAATCTGTTGATCAAAAAGGTGACTAAAAAGTGGCACGCTCGTGTAATAATTGTCCACGTACAAGTGGTACCCCTTTCTAAATAAGGTCGACACCAAGTCCCACACTATCTTGCCAGCGCTTCCTATGTAGTCAGGGCAGTTTGTCGGCTCTACGTGACTATCTTTGCCCTCGTAAACCATAAAACTACATGTATAGTCTGTGGCTCGGTCACAGAGCTTATACATCTTGACCCCGTGTCTGGCATGCTTGCTGGGAAGGTACTGTTTGAATGACAAGCGGCCAGAAAATTTAATCAGGAACTCATCAACGCAGACAACGTGATGGGGAGTAAACAAGTCTGCAAAACGCTGGTTGAAGTGGTTTACGAGGGGCTGAATTTTGTAGAGCAGATCGTATCCAGGGTCTCCACGAGGACGACAGAGTTCATTGTCATTGAAGTGCATGAACCGCAAATTCTGCTCGTATCGTGCCCTGGTCATGGAGGCAGAGAACAAGGGCATATGGTGAATTGGGTCAGTGGACCAATATGACCGCAACTCCCTCTTTTTAGTTATGCCCATGTTGAGGGAAAGGCCCAGAAAGATCTTAAATTCGGAAACCGTAATTGGTCTCCAATCTCTGGCAAGGGAGGACTGGGGAATAGTGGCGATGTGTTGACCAGCATATAACTTGCTTTGGTCCACAATAGATCTATAGAGATCTTCGGTGAAAAACAGCGAATAAAAATCCAGTGGCGTAAAATCAACTGTTTCCACCTGAACTCCGGGTTGGCCAGTGAATGGGGGAAGTATGGGTGCTGCAGAAGTGGTGGGTTCCCAATTTGGATTGGCGAATGCAGCAGGAAGGGCACTATGGGCACAACAGGCCTGTGATAGTCTTCTTGGTGGCAGCGGGACACTACTAGTGCTAGCCACCTCGCCAGCTTGAACTGCACTTATGGGACTCACCACGTGATACTGCAGTGCTGGATGTACAACCAGGGTGTACTAGGCCGCTGGTGCTTGCCAGTTCATCAGAAGGAATAGCGGCGCTAGTACTGCTCTGCTCCATACGAGGGACCTGCGGTTCTTGCACTTCAAGGACAGAAGAAGAAGATTGGGGTCTGGTACGCCTGACCTTAGCAGGGACCACAACTCCGTCGTCAGAGCTATCTGTCCTCTACAGGATCATATTCTGAGCCTGAATCTGACAGATGAGTGACTTCCTCTTCACTATCTGTCATGCTCAGAAATGTGTAGGCCTCTTCACTAGTGTACCTTCGATTTGCCATTTTGGGCTCTAAATTTAGGGGTACACTAGTGAGACTCACAGGCAAAAAAGCTCCTGACTGTTAGCGGCTGATTCAAAACACTACCAAAAAACTTTTAACGATCGCAGGGATCAGGCCTCTGACTCTGCGAACACTGCAGTTATGTGTGCTTAGTGTTTTGCAAGTGTCAGCGATCGATCGATACTGCACTTGGGTGGGCTGGGCAGGGCTGGGCCGAGGGGCAAAACGCAGGTGCTAGCAGGTATCTGGGCTGATCCCGCTAACATTGTTTATGGGAACCCTAAACTGCTGGGGATGCTAGTATAGATCTGATCGTATCAGATATTGATCCGTTCAGATACTATAGCACTAAGGGAGGTGTATGCTGCGTGCGTGGGTGGGTGTTAGCGGTACTGGCACTAACCAGATGCTGCCTGGGGCGACCCAGACCTTATCTGACCCTAAAAAAGTAACTTATATCACCGCCGGGCAATTAGGGGGTTAAACCTTTATAAGGTAATAAACTGCGGGTGCCCTAAAACTATAATAAACTATAAAAAAACTAACCAGCGTCACCCGTAACAGTTATACGGTGATCGCTGGTGAAAGGGTTAACTAAGGGGCAATCAGGGGGTTAAAACCTTTAGTAGGTAGTATATGGGGGTCCCTGTCGCTATAAAACACTGACGGCGAACCTATATACTTACCTCCCTAACTAGCGTCACCAGTGACACTAATACAGTGATCAGAAAAACGATCGCTTAGTGACACTGGCGACGGGGGGTGATCAAGGGGTTAACCTTTATTAGGGGGGGGTTAGGGGGGTATCCTAGACCTAAAGGGGGTACCCCAGACCTAAAGGGGGCTAACCCTAACTGCCCTAACACTTATAACTGTCACAAACTGACACCAATGTAAAAAAAAAAAAAAAAAAAAAAAAAAACTGCTATTGGTGTCAGTGTGACTGGGGGAACAGGGGGGTGACTGGGGGGTGAAAAGTGTGCCTGGCGTGTTCTACTGGAAGTGTAGTGTTGGTGCACTTACTTGATGTCTTCTCTCCTCGGCGCCAGAACAAAAAAGACCGCCTCGAGGAGAGATGACATCACTTCCTCTGCCTCTGTTTACATTACAGAGGCAGAGGAAGATTCTCATTGGCTGGGAGCAATCGCGAGGGGGGGCCATGAATGGATGGCCTCCCCCTCACGTCTAATCGCTGCCAGACAGAAGCCGACCGCCTCGGGCACCGGGGGGGGGGCAGGTACGTGATTCTGCCTGCCCGTGCCATTCTGCCGACGTACAGCGTCGTGAGGTGGTCGGCAAGTGGTTAAAGGATAAGGAAACCTTTCTGAAAATGTTACACCCATATTTAGGGTGTAACATGTTCAGCAACAGCCTGCTCCCCTCTGACAGCGGGCCGGGAATCTTCTTGCAGCACTTGCTGCCACAATTCAAAAAGATCCCTGGGTATCAATATACTACAAGTACCACCCAGCCTTTGCAGCTGATGATTTGTAGTTTTTAACCACTAGTCGACCAGCCGCCGCAGTTATACTGCGGCAGGTTGGCACAGCTGCGCAAATCGCCGTAGCTGTACGTCGTAGCAAGCGCACACCGCGTGTCTTTGGAGCCTAGGCACGTGCCCGCAATGACCACCAGGCACCCGCGAGTCGCTCGTGACAGAGCAAGAACCGGGATCTGTGCGTGTAAACACACAAATCCCGGTTCTCTCAGGGGAGAGGAGACAGATTGTGTTTCATACCAAGTATGAACACCGATCTCTCTCCTCTCATAGCAAGCACCATCCCCCTACAGTTCAAACACAGCCAGGGAACACAGTTAAACCCTTGATCGCCCCCTAGTGTTAACTCCTTCCCTGCCAGTGACATTTAGACAGTAATCAATGGCCATTTTTAGCTCTGATCGCTGTATAAAAAGTCAATGGTCCCAAAATAGTGTCAAGTGTCCGATCTGTCCGCCGCAATGTGGCAAAAATTGCAGATCGCCACCATTACTAGCAAAAGAAAAAAAATTGAAATGACAAATTTATCCCCTATTTTGTAGACGCTATAACTTTTGTGCAAACCAATATACGCTTATTGCAATTTTTTTACCAAAAATATGTATAAGAATACACAATCAGCCTAAATTGAGGAAAAAATTTGTTTTAAAAAAAAAAAATTGGGATATTATAGCAAAAACTTCAAAATAGTGTTTTTTTTAAAAATTGTCGCTCTGTTTATAGAGCAAAAAATAAAAACCGCAGAGGCGATCAAATACCACCAAAAGCTCTATTTGTGGGGGGAAAAAAAAAAGGACAGAAATTTTGTTTGGGTACACCGTCGCACGACAGCGCAATTGTTAAAGTGACGCAGTGCCGGATCGCAAAAAATGGCCTGGTCAGGAAGGGGGCAAATCCTTGTGGGAGTGGTTATCATCAACGCCCTAGGCAGTTTATTGAGCTTCCTGTCATTTAGCAACTGCCTCCCCAATAAATTATATAATTTTATTGGGGAGGCAGTTACTAAATGACAGGAAGCTCAATGATATATATATATATATATATATATATATATATATATATATATATATATATATATATATACACACACACACACACACATATATACACACACACACACACTTTTTTTTGTTTAAAAAAAAGGTGAACGTATTCCTTTTCCACCTTTAAGCTGCATCACGCATCCCAAGATGCAGTCCACCTAACTCTTAAGAATAAGCAGACAAAAATGGTGCTCCAATGGCTCCTTGAATAGATTACTGGCGATTCTTAGTTAACTCGTGATACCCTTTTAAGCAAACTTATTTTTCTTGGGGTCGCCCCAAGAAATTTAATGAAGTGTGGGATCTCTGGGTTTAAGTCTACTGACACTACTGAATCCCAAATGGAGACGCAACTTTTTCAATGTTTATTTTTTTAATGTCTGCTGTAATGTTGTTGTCCTTTTCATCTTAAAGTGGTTGTAAACCCTTTACAACCACTTTTTACTACAGGTACCCTATAACTATGCATACTAGCTCATTATGCCTTTGTCTTGCAGGCTTTTTTTTTGTGTGTTTATAACTACTTTAATCTGACAGGATCATTGCCCTGGTTGCACTGGGTAGCCTGGGAACGCCCGATAGGCCCTGTTTTGTAATCACCTACTTCTTATATACCTTAGGAAAGAGAAGTTATAAAAAATAAATAAATAAAAAATGGTGCTCCTTCAACAGTGACCACTACATAATCCTCAAGCATACTTTTTAGATGTTTCCCTGTAGCTGCATTAGTAAGCAGACAAGAAGGACAAATGGGCACATTTACAGTTTATTCACTCTCCACAATTTATAAAAGGCTCTAAAACACGTTAGACCCAATCTACCACAGAGGCTGAAAGCAATAAAAACAAATCAGTTTCCACCTGCTTATAAATGGAGGCATTTATTTTTTTTTTTACAATACTTGTAGGTAAACAGAGGTTACATAACAGTCTGGTTCTCTTTGAGTTATTACTGCAATACTGGGTAGATTATGTAGCTTTATCAAACATTAACATAGTATGCCTGGCACTCCTTGCCCTCCACCTCTAAGAAAGCTAGTGAACACCAAAACAGAGGTAATACACAAGTAATGGTTAGAAGTAAATATTACAAAATGAAAAAAACTTTAGGAATACAGGTATAAAACATTAATACTGTCCGTTATAAAAACAAGTTTTAAATAGTCACACTGATGAGATTTATACAATACTACATCATGGTATGTAGAGTGATAGGCTCTTAGTCTTTAATAAAATAGCCAGTGAAATATGGAAGGAGTGCCATATAAAAAGGTTAACACTGTAAGGAACTATAAAATATATATATATATATATATATATATATATATTATTTTTTTTTTTTTTTTTCTGATTTTTCTAAAATATACACACAATTTATATTGCAATTTAGTGGTCATTTAAAGTTACCTCTGCAGGTCTGCAATGTGGAGGTATTAAATGTAGTCCATAAATGAAGGAAGCTTGGTAAAATAGCTACATACAGCACAGTAGCTACATATCGCCAATCCACCACTACTGTGACTTACTGTACAGGTGAACAATGTGGCAGTCAAACCACACAAACACAATCTAATGCTCTTGGTGTTCAAAAATTACTCACGTTTCCTAATGCCATTGTATGTTTACATATTTGTGATATGTAATTAAAAAAAAAAAAAAAAAAAAAAAGAAAAGTGTGTTAACTTGCATTGCGTCAGTGCAACCCATTCATTTGAAACGCACCAAAAAAGGGGCAAAAAAGGGGCAAGTACTTTTAAAAAAAAAAAAAAAGTTTTTAAAGACCATACAACACGTTAGTGCGTTACAGTGCACTGTGGTGCACTAAAACGCACATGCGCTTGCAAGTGGCGCTTAGGTGCCATTAGGTGTATATTTTGAATAGTTACATCGGTCCAGCTTAGACCCATATATGTAAGCATGCAGGAAACCGGGCTGATCTCCACAGAGAATGAAAATCACTGCAGCAGACACCGCTACTACAGCGACTGCCACTAGATTTCAGGTCCATGCCAAGTTACTGCCCTGCTGCAACACAGGAGGCCACTTGCTTGGCACAGGTGCCATTCAGAGAACACTGCATTTTCTCAAAAAATGCAAAGCATTCTTAAATAGAAATAGATGGAGATTGTAACACCATCGCCCTGCTTGTCCCAACTTGTCCAATCAGAAAATTGAATTTTTCTCAATGCATACAAAGCATTTTCTGATTGGACAAGTAGGGCAATGATGTTACAATCTCCATCTATTTCTACTTAAGAATGCTTTGCATTTTTTGAGAAAAAGCAAAGTGTTCTGAATAAAGGTCGCGCCAAGCAGGTGACAACCTACCAAGCAGCACAGCAACCACAGTGCCTACTACAATGATTTCCAACTTTTTTTTTACAAGCTGGACCAACATATCCATGTAATATAGCCCATACCTAAGCTTCAACTTCAATAGTCCATGGCACTGCAACATCACAATGTACAACATGTGTGTTTTCATACACACCCATGCACATTTCCACAGTGCAAAAGGCCTTTGAAATCCAACATATTTTGTAAAAGTGGTGAGATTATGAGTGTGCTGTACATTGCCTGTGCAAAGTACCGAGCTGTATGAGGGGCGGCAGGTCCATTCACTACAGACTGCCTTTAGATCGCTAGAAAACAAAAGTTTTGACAGTGTTCCACCAGTCGCACCGGATTACTGCACAGATCTGGAAGCAATATACATGGCACACCAAGATTGAATACATATGCCTCTTGTTTTTAGACAATATTTGATTATCTCAGAGTCCAGCTTATGCCGTATGCATACATTTATGCCATATGTTATTACATTGGTCATTTATTTGCATGCCTTTTTTTTTTTTATTAAACAGTTTTGACAGTGTTCCACCTAATAGATGTGCTACCACTATTGAAGGCAAAACACGTATCAACCTAAAGAGAAGTTGTTTTATCTTAATATTTTTGCATCAAAGTATTCAACCCACAAAAATAAATTTCACATTGCTGTGAAATCAGTTGCACTAATTGTGAATGGTCTTTTCCAAAAAATATCATGTTCAAATGGGGAACAGCTTTTGTGAATTTAGGCTAAAGGGTCCCATTTCTAAAAATGTGGAGTGCAAATACTTACAATCTAGCACATCTCTTAAACTGCATTTTACATACCCCATCCATCCTGTTCATAGGTCATTTATAGATGCTCTTCTATGCTTGTTGTGGCACTATGTATCATTTAAAGATCGCAAAATTTCAGATGCGAGGTTCACAGACCGAATTCATTTCTGAGTCTATTTATAAGGCGACAAAGCCCTGTTTACTTCCATGTCCTAGCAATCTACCTTGCTACGCTAAAATATGCATAATGATCACCACTTGTATTACATAAGCAAACGTAGAGGGCACCACTGCTAAAGGGGATAGGGGGAATCTAAGGAAACAGCCTTGGCACACAGTACAACTTTATAAATTCAACAGTTGTTTAACTCACAGTGGCATTGGTTCCACTCACACAATAGCCCGCTTCCATCCCAGACACTTCGAAACGCTGTTCCGTTTCACTCTGTTAAAACCCATTCTGCACAAACATTTCTACAAGAACATTAAACACCATCGCTATTGCTTTCCTAATTCTATAGTGAACTTTATAAAGACACTTAACCCATTTCAGGTCCTGGGCAGCATTAATCCACATAGCAGCTGCAACACAGCCCAACACACATGGTGTGAATAAGTGCTTAAAGTTGGACTACACTCACCTTGAATCCAGCGATGTGCCATTCCTGGAACTCCCCGCTGGGCGTTTACCTCTTCAGGAGGGCAAATTCCGAGTCTAGATCACCGGTCTTGATCAGTGGGAGTTGCGTCCAGGCAGGTAAGAAGCTTTAATGCAGAAGAGACAAAGCATGTCTCTCCTGCATTAAAAATCCTGCCTGTCCTCCAATTTTAAAAGTTTCTTGCCTAAAGTTCCACTTTAAATTATGTCAATCTTTACTAACAGAGTCTTCTTTTCTTTAATATTTTGCATCTGTTTTTCTTTGCTCACTCTACTGCATCCACTACTAAAGGAATAGGTGCAGACTGAAAACAAGGGAGGAGATGCAGGAAATTCATAATAATAGTCGCAGACACATGTCCTACAGGTAAAGGGGTGGCATATGGGAATGTATGACTTTGAACTTTGATTACAGCTGAGAATCAATTCAAAACACTGGCATAGCACTGGGTAAGTCTAAGTGAGATATACTGAATAAATAGACAAGCCGGAGGAATGGTGTATCACTGAGAATTTTAATACCCAGGGAATCTGTCTATGGAGGAAGTGATTTTACTGCTGGTGATGGATCATTTGTTTAAACCATTTCCTTTTTTTTTGGAATGTCTGGGCATTTATTGCTAGTTATCTATCTGGGAGTAAAAATTTAAAAAGGAAGTAGGGATCTTTAATAACTTAATCTACATGCAATGAAATACTATACTTTCCGCCAAATGGCCTGGAATATTCTTGCTCTATTTATAGATGCCAACCCCAATGTAAACACACTGTTAAATAGTCAGGCCCATGTCATGTTTAAATCCAACTGCTTTTTATGCAGGCAGCCATTTCATAAATGGCTACAAGCAGAAGGAAATCATAGAAAAGGTAGGATATTTAAAGACGACATCAATTTCCTTTCCGAACAGTAACAGACTAGGCCACCATACCCCCGTGGAACATAAAATCTCAATTTCTAAAATTAAAACTAAAAATGAAAATTAAATAGACTTAATATGGAATATTGACTTTTTCCTTAACCCCTTGCAGACTTCATAATGCATACAGGTGGTGGCAGGAAAAGCAGACTTTAACGCTTAGCTGCTGTACATATGTGCCCGTGAAATCCTAAGGTTTGGATCTTAAGAGTGCACTCACAGCAAACTGACTGAGCTGTCACCAGCAACTTTTGGTGATGGCTTCTCGATCATGTGAACCATGTGAGAGCCAATCAGTGTAGTCACATGATAGAGAAGCCACCCTGCCTACCGGGCATTAAAGCCCACTTAAATGGCTGCTGGAAGGCGGCACAAAGGGGTTAAAGAGAAGTTGTGTTTCGTCCATGCAGGGCAATGTAACAAAACTTAAGAACAACTCATTCCAATACCATGCACAAGTGTAATTGTGGTGTTCTTTAAGCACTTATGCGTTTGCGGCCATCCCTTATGCCGTGTACACACGAGCGGACTTTGACTGGACCGAATCCATTGGACAATCCGACCACGTGTGGGTTTTATCGGACTTCTGATAGACCTTTTCGGTCGAAAATCCGACAGACTTTAGATTTGAAACATGTTTCAAATCATCCCGCCGGACCCAGTTCCTATCGGGAAGCCCGTTCGTCTGTATGCTGGTCCGACGGACCAAATACGACGCAAAGGCAGCTACAGCACCTGCCCGCGAGAATGTTTCCAGCGCGATCCTATCGCACTGGTTCTCGGCAACAGGGTGCTATCTCGTGCTCGCTGCAATAGGAAAAACACATTTTCCCATTGCAGCGAGCAGGAGGCGACAATGTCCCTTAGACCATGCCCCATGTCTATATAAGTCGTTGCGCACCATGAACACAACATTACAGCGGGAGAGAGCATTGTGTCAACATCGGAAGAAGAGAAGAGGGAAGAAGATGAGGGAGAAGACCGGGCCACCGCTAGCAAGAGAACAGCAAATAAGCAGAAGATAGCGGAGGAGCCCGGCAGAAGAACCGGAGAGCGGGAGAAGAGGCCAGAGAGTGGGAGAAGAAACTGACACAGGGAGAAGAGGCCGGAGAGAGCGGAGAAGTCGGAAGAGACCCCCTGGGCTGCCTAATAAATTACTTTTAAAACCTGTCTAGTGTGTTTTTTTTATTGACACTTTTTTCCCCAGGTGAATGGGTAGGGGTACGATGTACCCCATACTCACATAGGGTCGGGGGGCTGGGATCTGGGGGCCCCCTTATTAAAGGGGCTCCCGGATTCCTAAAAGCCCCCTGCCCGCAGACCCCGACAACCAACGGCCAGGGTTGTCAGGAAGAGGCCCTTGTCATCAATATGGGGACAAGGTGCTTTGGGGTGGGGGGGGGGGCCGCAGGGAAAATGTGTCCCCCCTTTCTCAAGTATCTAGCCTTTCACGAGTGGGATATTCCAGTTATGGGATAAGTGAGCTCTGGTCAGGCCGTCTTGGACTCTGGTGTGTAAAGGCACACCAATTATTTGAGCATGTGAGTGAAATAATTTCTTACAATTTAAGATGTTTATTGCGCTATGGATTTGCTTCCCTTGTTTTTTTTCAGGGCAGTGTAACAGGTAGATTTTAAAGTGGTTGTAAAGGCTTTTTTTTTTTTTTTTATAGAACAATGTTGTACTTATCCCTGTTCTGTGCAATGGTATTTCACAAAGAGGCTCCAAACCATTCCAACCCGGGCTGTGTGTGTCTATAAACACACAGCACTGCTCAGCCTTGCCCCTACTCTCTGCTGACAGGATTTGATTGACAGCAGCAGAAGCCATTTTCTTCCACTGCTGCCTCTGAGCAGAGAGAGAGGAGAGAGCTGCTGCAGACAGGCACAGCACTAGATCAAGATAGGACTCTATCTATGAACTATTACCACCACCCCCCCCCCTATGAAAGGGGGGGTGGTAATACAAACACTGGGACATTCTTTACTTCAATCCAGGTAATGCAATAAGGGAAAAACATCTAGCCTTTAGTACCACTTAATTCCTGGCACAAACCAGTAGGATATAAATACAATACCTTCACTTTGCACCCTCTGGTAAAAAATGGCCCTGTGCTAGCACATCCCATAATAAATAAGTGTAAGATGCAGATAGCCCACCACTATTGTTAACTAGCTGCTTTGCTCTACAAGAACTACCGATACATTACAGTCTGAATGTATAATCTCCTCTAGAGTTATTAACAATGGTTTGGTGATGGAAAAATTGAATGTTTAGGTAGGACCTCATGCTGCACAGTTTGTGCAAATCTGTTTTAGATTTACTACAATTTGACCGTAATGTGTGTAGAAGCTCTAGTCAGTAGCAAAGCTAAAAACGAAACTACAACACTGTCAATACAATGTGCTGTCAGATACTTTGATACAGAAACATTTGACTTAAGGGATTATAATATTAACATAGGATTCGAAAATGTAAAACAATCAAACTGATCTAAGAATCGAGAAACAAGAGTTTAGGTTGACTGATGGCACAATCATCCCTCAAACTGCATTAAAATGTACACAAAATAGTTTCCTTTATCTGAATGTACAGTGTTTCCAATATGCCCATCCCTTTCAATGCCTTGGGTATCTCATGAGAAAACCTGCATTTGACATAGAGATTGATGAACTGACCTTAGCTGAGGGTCAAACAGGACTCTTTAAGGATCAGTATGAGATGTGCCCCTCTATACGAGTCCAGTAATCTACAGCTTTCCCTTACAAAATATCCTGAGATTATTACATCTATATGGCCCACAGAATTTGATTACCAGGAAGGGAAAGCATCAACCTGCATGGTCTGATCCAACCTCTGCCCCACCACCTCCAAAATCAAACAATGGTTCGGCCTCCGCACTTGCATGGGCTAGAAAATCTTCCAAGACTTTAGCTGGATCTCGTAGAAAGACCACCATCACTGTGATGTTGTCACTAGAGCCACCCTCTTTTGCTGCAGACACCAGCCTCTCAGCAACATGCTGTCCATCTCCACCATTTTCCTGAAGGTGGTCTAGAACAAGGCTGGGTACCTCAGAAGATGTTACAGCATCAAAAAATCCATCACATGCCAAAACCAGGAAGTCTTCAGTGCCACTGAGAACGTGAGTGGTAACATCACCTTCTCCAGAGACATACGGCTTTTGGTCAATATCACCTGGAAACAGGAATAAACGGTTACTAAAGAGCAGCAAAAAGCCCACTGGCATGAGAAAAAAAAAATAAAACTATAGCAGACTATGAGAAAATCTGAGTTTTGCCTTACCCGTACAATCCTTTTCTTGGATTACATTAGGGGAAACAGGATAGTATTCTGCTACCTTTAAAACTGGACACTGGCAAAGCAAAGCTGTAAGGGCTTCCAAATGTGTGTTTTTTCCCTTTTCTCTTTCCCTTGCACCTTGCATGCACGGTGATGATCATATTAATATTTTGATTTCCTTTTTAATATTTTTTTGTATTTATTCTGCAATATAGAACATCTATTGTAGGTTTCTGAGATTATTAACTAGCCATATCCGCATATTTGTTCAAGCAAGTGAAGCCCGAAGAAGAGTTGAGTGTGAAACGTGTTTATCCACCATGTTTTATATGACTTCTGTAACACAGTAGATAACGCGATCATATGGCGCGTACACACGAGCGGATTTTCCGTCAGAAAAAACTTGGATGGTTTTTCCAACGGAATTCCGCTCAAGCTTGCCTTGCATACACACGGTCACACAAAAGTTCTCTGAACTTTCGACTGTCAAGAATGCGGTGACGTACAACACTACGACGAGCCGAGAAAATGAAGTTCAATCCTTCCGAGCATGTGTCGGAATTTTGCGCGTTGGAATTTGTACAGACTATCGCATTTTCGGATAGGAACTTTTTACGATCGAAAAATTGAGAACCTGCTATCAATCTTTTGCTGGCGGGAATCCTGCAAGCAATAGTCCGATGGAGCATACACACAGTCACATTTTCCAACCAAAAGCTCTCATCGGTCTTTTGCTGGCCGAATTTCCGATCGTGTGTACGGGGCATTACTGTTGATTTTAATCAAATATTAAAAGAAGTATGGGCTTCCTTTTTTACATCTATTCTATGCGAGCTGCTGATATCTAGAAATCTTCACAGCCCTCTCAGAAGTGCCCCCATTCTGTTAAAATCTAGCTAAATACCTGTGGGAGGGTCTACATACTTTCATACAGTGCGATACCGACAATGGTCTGGCTCTGGAGTCTGGATCCACCCACTTTCCTGTCATTTTGCTTGATGTCCTCTCTCACAGAGTGTAGCTGCCCCATCTTCACTTCTCTCAACCCCCCTCCCTCTTCCCTTCTCCTCCGCAGCATGTTTCAATGGCCAGAAGAGTCGGCAGAGATAAGAGCACTTCAGTCAGTGACTAAGGTAAGAGAAGTCACTGATAGTAATATGTAGAGGACATTTACATACACAGCACTATCTACCAGAGTGAAAACAATATATTTGTAAAGCAGAATACACATATGGATGTGACAGCACACAGGCATTCCATGCATTACTGTGAGTAAAATTAAATAAAATCAGAACTAACATTGTGAATGAATCCTTTTAATGACTATCTGGATTTTTATATGAGACAATGAAACCTTCCATTCACATCTACTTGTATTTTCATACTGAAGCCCAGAGCTGCTCAGACATGGACAGAGCTTTGCTCCCCCATAATTCGTGCATTACCTAGTACCCCTATAGTAATAATGTTCCCTTCATTGTAAACAGAGTAATACAGGATCACATGCCGCACAAAGCCATCACATGCCATACGGGGATGGGATGATGGGACTGTATAGGAGTACAGTGAGAGGAATAATTTGTATGTACAATAAAGGAGACTCTGGGGACATATCAGGGGTCACTGTAGATGTGGGGGAGTTGTCAGTCTCCTATATACTGTACACAGGTATGTTCTATACACATAGCCCTGTGTACATTTCAGAGAACAGACACAGGAAACAGGTCACTATGCTCCTCACCATGTCTCCTCTTCTATAAAACACAATGCAGTGTGTAGAGCAGGCATGTCCAAAGTCCGGCCCCGCGGGCCGCCGGTTTTGAACAGCCAGCCTGGTTATCTAAACCGGCCTTTCTCAGCCAGTGTGCCGCGGGATCAGGGTTGTCAGATGAGCCCGATCCCCTGCCGAACTGTACATCGGCACTGTGAGAAGCTCTGTCAGCATCAAAAGTGAAAGTAAAGTGCAGGGGAGTGTGCTGTGCTCTCTGCTTCCCCCTACAGTGCAGTACCCTGACATGTGAACAAGCCCTTGGTTCACATCTGTGTGGCTGCATGCTGCGTGTAGGGCTGAATCAGGAAGCTGAAAAGGTACAGTACTGTGCTAGAAGCTAGATTCGTTTTAAAAGGGCTTTATTCATGTGTGTGTCTGTGCCTGTGTGTGTCTGTGCCTGTGTGTGTCTGTGCCTGTGTGTGTCTGTGCCTGTGTGTGTCTGTGCCTGTGTGTGTCTGTGCCTGTGTGTGTCTGTGCCTGTGTGTGTCTGTGCCTGTGTGTGTCTGTGCCTGTGTGTGTCTGTGCCTGTGTGTGTCTGTGCCTGTGTGTGTCTGTGCCTGTGTGTGTCTGTGCCTGTGTGTGTCTGTGCCTGTGTGTGTCTGTGCCTGTGTGTGTCTGTGCCTGTGTGTGTCTGTGCCTGTGCCTGTGTGTGTGTGTGCCTGTGTGTGTGTGTGTGTCTGTGCATGTGTGTGTCTGTGCATGTGTCTGTATGTATGTATGTGTGTGCATGTGTCTGTATGTATGTATGTATGTATGTGTGTGCATGTGTCTGTATGTATGTGTGTGCATGTGTCTGTATGTATGTATGTATGTATGTGTGTGCGTGCATGTGTCTGTATGTATGTATGTATGTATGTATGTGTGTGCATGTGTGTGCATGTGTCTGTATGTATGTATGTATGTATGTGTGTGCATGTGTCTGTATGTATGTATGTATGTATGTGTGTGCATGTGTCTGTATGTATGTATGTATGTATGTGTGTGCATGTGTCTGTATGTATGTATGTGTGTGCATGTGTCTGTATGTATGTATGTATGTGTGTGCATGTGTCTGTATGTATGTATGTATGTATGTGTGTGCATGTGTCTGTATGTATGTATGTATGTATGTGTGTGCATGTGTCTGTATGTATGTATGTATGTGTGTGCATGTGTCTGTATGTATGTGTGCGCATGTGTCTGTATGTATGTATGTGTGTGTGCGCATGTGTCTGTATGTATGTATGTATGTGTGTGTGTGCGCATGTGTCTGTATGTATGTATGTGTGTGCATGTGTCTGTATGTATGTATGTGTGTGCATGTGTCTGTATGTATGTATGTGTGTGCATGTGTCTGTATGTATGTATGTGTGTGCATGTGTCTGTATGTATGTATGTATGTATGTATGTGTGTGCATGTGTCTGTATGTATGTATGTATGTATGTATGTATGTATGTGCATGTGTCTGTATGTATGTATGTATGTGTGTGCATGTGTCTGTATGTATGTATGTATGTGTGTGCATGTGTCTGTATGTATGTGTGTGCATGTGTCTGTATGTATGTATGTGTGTGTGCGCATGTGTCTGTATGTATGTATGTATGTATGTGTGTGTGCATGTGTCTGTATGTATGTATGTGTGTGCATGTGTCTGTATGTATGTATGTGTGTGCATGTGTCTGTATGTATGTATGTGTGTGCATGTGTCTGTATGTATGTATGTATGTATGTATGTGTGTGCATGTGTCTGTATGTATGTATGTGTGTGCATGTGTCTGTATGTATGTATGTGTGTGCATGTGTCTGTATGTATGTGTGTGCATGTGTCTGTATGTATGTATGTATGTATGTATGTGTGTGCATGTGTCTGTATGTATGTATGCGTGTGCATGTGTCTGTATGTATGTATGCGTGTGCATGTGTCTGTATGTATGTATGTATACATGTGTCTGTATGTATGTATATGTATACATGTGTCTGTATGTATGTATATGTGTGCATGTGTCTGTCTGTATGTATGTATATGTGTGCATGTGTCTGTCTGTATGTATGTATATGTGTGCATGTGTCTGTCTGTATGTATGTATATGTGTGCATGTGTCTGTCTGTATGTATGTATATGTGTGCATGTGTCTGTCTGTATGTATGTATGTGTGTGCATGTGTCTGTCTGTATGTATGTATGTGTGTGCATGTGTCTGTATGTATGTATGTATGTGTGTGCATGTGTCTGTATGTATGTATGTGTGTGCATGTGTCTGTATGTATGTATGTATGTGTGTGCATGTGTCTGTATGTATGTATGTATGTGTGTGCATGTGTCTGTATGTATGTATGTATGTGTGTGCATGTGTCTGTATGTATGTATGTATGTATGTATGTATGTATGTGTGTGCATGTGTCTGTATATATGTATGTATGTGTGTGCATGTGTCTGTATGTATGTATGTATGTGCATGTGTCTGTATGTATGTATGTATGTGCATGTGTCTGTATGTATGTATGTATGTATGTGTGTGCATGTGTCTGTATGTATGTATGTATGTGTGTGCATGTGTCTGTATGTATGTATGTATGTGTGTGCATGTGTCTGTATGTATGTATGTGTGTGCATGTGTCTGTATGTATGTATGTGTCTGTATCTGTATGTATGTATGTATGTATGTATGTATGTGCATGTGTCTGTATGTATGTATGCGTGTGCATGTGTCTGTATGTATGTATGTATGCGTGTGCATGTGTCTGTATATGTATACATGTGTCTGTATGTATGTATATGTGTGCATGTGTCTGTATGTATGTATTTATATGTGTGCATGTGTCTGTATGTATGTATGTATATATATATATGTGTGCATGTGTCTGTATGTATGTATGTATATGTGTGCATGTGTCTGTATGTATGTATATGTGTGCATATGTCTGTATGTATGTATATGTGTGCATGTGTCTGTATGTATGTATGTATGTATGTATGTATGTATGCATGTGTCTGTATGTATGTATATGTGTGCATGTGTCTGTATGTATGTATATGTGTGCATGTGTCTGTATGTATGTATTTATATGTGTGCATGTGTCTGTATGTATGTATGTATATATATATATGTGTGCATGTGTCTGTATGTATGTATGTATATGTGTGCATGTGTCTGTATGTATGTATATGTGTGCATATGTCTGTATGTATGTATATGTGTGCATGTGTCTGTATGTATGTATGTATGTATGTATGTATGTATGTATGCATGTGTCTGTATGTATGTATATGTGTGCATGTGTCTGTATGTATGTATATGTGTGCATGTGTCTGTATGTATGTATGTATGTATGTATATGTGTGCATGTGTCTGTATGTATGTATATGTGTGCATGTGTCTGTATGTATGTATATGTGTGCATGTGTCTGTCTGTATGTATGTATATGTGTGCATGTGTGTCTGTATGTATGTATATGTGTGCATGTGTCTGTATGTATGTATGTATATGTGTGCATGTGTCTGTATGTATGTATGTATATGTGTGCATGTGTCTGTATGTATGTATGTATGTATGTATGTGTGCATGTGTCTGTATGTATGTATGTATGTATGTATGTATGTATGTGTGTGCATGTGTCTGTATGTATGTGTGTGCATGTGTCTGTATGTATGTGTGTGCATGTGTCTGTATGTATGTGTGTGCATGTGTCTGTATGTATGTGTGTGCATGTGTCTGTATGTATGTGTGTGCATGTGTCTGTATGTATGTGTGTGCATGTGTCTGTATGTATGTGCATGTGTGCATGTGTCTGTATGTGTGTGCATGTGTCTGTATGTGTGCGCATGTGTCTGTATGTGTGCGCATGTGTCTGTATGCGTGTGTGCGCATGTGTCTGTATGCGTGTGTGCGCATGTGTCTGTATGCGTGTGTGCGCATGTGTCTGTATGCGTGTGTGCGCATGTGTCTGTATGCGTGTGTGCGCATGTGTCTGTATGCGTGTGTGCGCATGTGTCTGTATGCGTGTGTGCGCATGTGTCTGTATGCGTGTGTGCGCATGTGTCTGTATGTGTGTGTGCGCATGTGTCTGTATGCGTGTGTGCGCATGTGTCTGTATGCGTGTGTGCGCATGTGTCTGTATGCGTGTGTGCGCATGTGTCTGCATCCGTCTGTATGTGTGCATGAGTCTGTATGTATGTATGTGTGCATGTGTCTGTCTGTATGTCTGTATGTATGTATGTATATGTGTGCATGTGTCTGTATGTATATGTGTGCATGTGTCTGTGTGTGTGCGTGTGTGCATGTGTCTGTGTGTATGTATGTCTGTGTGTGTGTGCATGTGTCTGTATGTCTGTGTGTGTGTGCGCATGTGTCTGTATGTATGTCTGTATGTATGTTTGCATGTATCTGTATGTATGTGTGTGCATGTGTCTGTATGTATGTGTGTGCATGTGTCTGTATGTATGTGTGTGCATGTGTCTGTCTGTATATGTGTGCATGTGTCTGTCTGTATGTCTGTGTGTGTCTGTATGTGTGTGTGTGTATGTATGTGTCTGCGTGTGTGCGTGTGTGTGTCTGCATGTACGTATGCGTGTATGTTACTTTTAATCTGCCCCCCCCAATTCCTGTACCATCAGAACTGCTTTTGTAGGGCTTGTTGTGATAGCAGCCAGGACTGCTGCTTCTCTGAAAAGCAATCCATGCACAGATCACTTTTCAAAGGCATTTGACAGACAGTAAAGAGGCATTATGTTGCCTCCTCACCGCCTGTTTTAAGCCTGTAAATGCAGCATCACTATACCGCAACCGTGCAATGCACTCAGTTGCGGGATAGTTGCAGTACAGCCCCATTCAGCCTGGGTATACCTCCAGCTGCAGCCACAGCATGTGTACACCCAACAGCTGCTCCCTCTGCAGCTAAAGGGGGAGAAGTTGGGGGTGGTAAAAACAACTTAACCATGTGGTTTTACTGCCCCTCCAACCTGACATGTGAAGAAGCCCTTGGTTCACATCTGTGTGGCTGCGTGCTGCGTGTAGGTGCAGCCCATTCATTTCAATGGGCTTCCCTACCCACAAAAATGCAGGGAAAGTCCCTGACCTTTTTTTTTTTTTTTTTTTAAATTGCACTGCACCAAAAGCACCCCACGTTTTCCAATGTGTGGGGTACAATTAAGAATTAACGGTACCCCTAAAGAGCAGAGCATTCGTCTGTGTTAGGAACGAGCGCGACAAAGGCAAGAGAATTCTTGTTGGTCAGTGTAGTGCTCGAACGAACACACTTAGACTGAATTTTAATGGTTCAAAGAATGTCAGGCAAAATGGTCGGCCCTCACACATGTTCACTTCATCAAATCTGGCCCTCTTTGAAAAAAGTTTGGACACCCCTGGTGTAGAGAGATTACCTGTGATCATTTATGGACATGAGAAGTGACCCCCCCCCCCCCTCATATCGGCTGGAGGAGACGCCGATACAGACTTTGAGTGAGTGAGGGGAAGGAGGGGAGGGAATTTAGAGGACACAGGAAGGAACATCAAAGCCCAGGGGAGAGTTGTTGCAGATAACAGCCAGAGAAAGGTGAGGAGACTTCACTGTTTTTATCACATGGTCTCTGCTTCCGGGTTTTAGCTGGGGACATGCTGCCATGGAAACAGATGCATGTGAAGAACATGCTCGATCTAGATAGCAGCCTGGGTGTACACCTCTTCACCAAACACACCCACATGTCCTCCAGAGGGAGGGAGAGAAGGATTGGCTGGATTGTGGAGATGTTTCCACCCCCTGGAAGCTTTTGAAGTGAAAAAGAACAGTTAGAGGCCGATTCTGGGACCTTCAAAAGACTATTCTGCAAAAACGAAAGGACTGGGAAAAGAAAGAAATGCAATGCAGGTATGAGGGTAATATGTACTACCTCTTTGCATTCCCATACTTCTCCTTTAATGTGAAAAGTTATACATGTTTTACTTATATATTTGTATTGTGGCACACTGAAAGTCCCAATTTTCCAGCCCCCATTTCTGGAGGCTGGAAAATCATAAAGTCAAATTTCTGTTTTTTTTGGATGGTGCCACGAGAGTGATATTTATAGAATGGTTCCACCTAGGATATATTCGAAGACTTCCAAGTAAAATTCCTCCTTTTTACAGCATACCTCTATTTAGCAGCAAGCAAGGCTACATGATTCATAGGAACAGAGGGGAGGGAACCTGTGTCCCAATATTCACTCCAAGAAAAAGGATTTTACAATCCTACTTTCTTAGCTGCACATTATGGGGCACAAGATAATACTCTGAAACAATAGGATGTCCAACCGAGGAGTCGGCAACAGCAAACAGGCCCACAAAGAAAAATTAATAGGTTACAGAAGCACAAGAAAGCCTACAGCACTAACTGAAGAACCCAAGACTGAAGCCGATGTCGGCTGAGCCCTGAACATCAACCTAATAAAAGATAACAAATGTATGAACAGGTGACCAGATGACAACTCTGAGAAAAGGACGCCAGATAATGAAAAGTACTAAATGATCTAGCGGAGTGGGCTTTAACTGGGAAAGGGGGAACCCTGTCCCTGAGGTCATAAGCTTGAATGATAAGCTGATAAACGAAAAGCAGGTTGTTCCCTATGGGGACCGTTTCGAAAAACAAAAAGACTTACAAAAAGGGGATGTAGCTGAAAGATAAAAGAAACCGTGCACACTAAATTTAGACAATGGAGAGAAAGCTCTGTAGGATATTTAGCAGCAGGACAGAGATGGGAGAAAAAGGTCATGGTTAAAGTGGTTGTAAACCAGGGGTCTCAAAGTACCGGCCCGCGGGCCATTTGCGACCCGCGGACCAGTTAAAAATGGCACGCAGGCAGGGCCGATCCAGGACTAGAGGTTGACCGATATTTGGCCATTAGACCGATATATAGCACTGGCCGCCGTTCCTCCTCCCTTCTCCACACTCAGCGCTTGATGCTTGTGTGAAACTGACACGTAACAGGAGGAGAGAGACAGAGGGATCTGTCAGATTTGAGGTTGATGTCGGGGGTGGGCGGGACCCGGCCGGGGTGGGCGGGCCCACCGGCCAATATCAAATACCAGCCAATGGGATCTGGGCGGGCCGCTACGTGTATGTGGTCCGCCCCTTTTCTTAAGCAGCCCAATCATTGGCTGGTGTTTGATAGCTGCTGGTCCCGCCCACCCTGGCTGGGTCCCGCCCACCCCGACATCAACCTCAATTCTGACAGATCCCTGTGTCTCTCTCCTCTGTGCTACGTGTCAGCTTCACACAGGCATCAAGCGCTGAGTGTGGACAGCTCCTTGTCAGTTTCACACACGGTTACACTCCGCTCAGTGTGAAACCTGCCACTGCCAATCAGTGCCATCTGCCAGTGCCAGTGCCACTGCCAATCAGTGCCATCTGCCAGTGCCAGTGCCACTGCCAATCAGTGCCACCTGCCAGTGCCAACCAGTCTGCCAGTGCCACCTCCAACCAGTACCACCTGCCAGTGCCAACCAGTCTGCCAGTGCCACCTGCCAGCTCCAACCAGTGCCACCGCCAACCAGTGCCCCTGCCAATCAATGCAACCTGCCAGTGCCACCTTCCGCCACCTGCCAGTGCCACGCCGATAGTGTAGTGTGGAGGGCGATAGTGTAGTGTGGAGGGCGATAGTGTAGTGTGGAGGGCGATAGTGTAGTGTGGAGGGCGATAGTGTAGTGTGGAGGGCGATAGTGTAGTGTGGAGGGCGATAGTGTAGTGTGGAGGGCGATAGTGTAGTGTGGAGGGCGATAGTGTAGTGTGGAGGGCGATAGTGTAGTGTGGAGGGCGATAGTGTAGTGTGGAGGGCTATTTGTGCAGTGTGGAGGGCTATTTGTGCAGTGTGGAGGGCTATTTGTGCAGTGTGGGGCTATTTGTGCAGTGTGGGGCGTGTGGAGGGCTATTTGTGCAGTGTGGAGGGCTATTTGTGCAGTGTGGAGGGCTATTTGTGCAGTGTGGAGGGCTATTTGTGCAGTGTGGAGGGCTATTTGTGCAGTGTGGGGCTATTTGTGCAGTGTGGGGCTATTTGTGCAGTGTGGGGCTATTTGTGCAGTGTGGGGCTATTTGTGCAGTGTGTGTGTGTGTGTGTGTGTGTGTGTGTGTGGGGGGGGGGTAATGCTGGGGGTTAATAATGCGTTTGCTGACACCAGTGCTGGGTATAATGCGTTTGCTGACGCCATTGCTGGGGGTTAATAATGCGTTTGCTGACACCAGTGCTGGGTATAGTATATTATTGCTGGTATAGTTTATTGCTTTTGAAGTTTTAAAAGTTTGCATGCGGCCCCCATGGGATATGAAAACTTGTCATGTGGCCCTCAGGCAATTTGAGTTTGAGACCCCTGTTGTAAACCCATTACAACCACTTTAACCTACAGGTAAGCCTAGATTAAGGCTTACCTGTAGGTGCAAGAAATATCTCCCAAACCTAAAAGGTCTAGGTGATATTTGCATAAACAGTGGCACAGTTTCTAACGGCGGTCATGTCTTTAGTGGCGGCACCAGCACACATATGCGGGAGTGATGTCATCGCAGATCCGGCCAGTCAGCGCCGGAGCCGCGGTACCCGGAAGTCACTCCGGAATAGATGGCGACGTCAGAGGAGGCGAAGGCTTCGATCTCAGGTAAGTAATTCATGATGAGCTAGTATGCTATGCATACTAGCTCATTATCCCTTTGTCTTACAGGGTGTTTTTTCAGAGGCTTTACTTCCTCTTTAATGTGAAAGGCACTGGGCCTCAAAAACAACGTAGTACTTATGTAGCAAAAGAGAGGGTTCTTTACAGGTTAAGGCCGCACAACCTAAAAACTCACCTTGCGAAAGTTCTCGCAACAGAAATGGCAACCTTGTAACAATAAATAGAGGAATATTACCCAATAGGTTCACTTCAGTCACTGAAGTGCCAACAGAACCAGGCAGAGATTCCAAGGACTCACGGGGGAGTGTACACGAGGAACAATGCAAGTGATGCCCAGTATGAAGGCCTTTATAGCAGTTAGAGGCAAGCGGCCTCTAAAAAGAACTGCTAAGAAGTTTGACTCTTGATGGAATTTTAAAAAGGCAAAAACTGATGCAGACCAGACTGGAGAAGAAACAATTAATTCCATGGAGGGTTGGAATGTCCTCGTCTTTCACCAAGAGGAATATGGTCTCTTTGCGAATGATTTCTACTGAAAACATTAATAAAAAAAAAAACAAAAAACAAAAAAAACAAAAAAACCACAACAACACGCTCTTCCATATTACAACTTGAATATTTTTCAGTGGGTTTCCTAGACATAAAAAGACACTCAGTATTCAAATTCTAACATTTGTATCGTGATTGTGTGTTTTTTGAATGAATACTTGCATTTTGAATAAAAATTGTAAAAAAAAAAAAAAAAAAAAAATGATTAAGTGTATGGTAGACTTTGTGAACAGTTGATTTCCTAGCTTTGAAGGAGTGAGAGTACTTCAGGACCTGGGCTTCAACACACAAGCTGGTAAAGTCAGCAAATGAGAAGCAGAATGGCAACCCAGCCCTTGGGATTTAAAATTCAAGCTCTCTGGGAGAGCGCCCACAGAGAACTTCAAGAACCTGA
This sequence comes from Aquarana catesbeiana, assembly GCF_042186555.1. Taxonomy (NCBI): domain Eukaryota; kingdom Metazoa; phylum Chordata; class Amphibia; order Anura; family Ranidae; genus Aquarana; species Aquarana catesbeiana. Next base: position 278,150,457 of record NC_133324.1, read on the forward strand.
TGAGGTTCAAACACCATGCCCTCCTGGCCGATTTGGTGAACAAACTATCTTAGCTGGAGTAAGAGGGTACTCTTTCCTCTGTAACATCTTTTAGCTCCAAGGAGAAGTTTCCCTTCAAAAGGCTTAACTAGTAAGCGTTGTTTGCAATGCTGTCCAGAAGACCAAGATATTAGTCAATGAGGCTAAAAAACAAAGTAGTGTAGGGCAATAGGCCCTATGATAGATGCAAAAAGATAATTTTAGATGGTTTAGGGGCCTTAGACAAATCACAGGTTCAAACTCCCAAGGTTTGGCAAATGGGATGACAGCCATAGCTGTAGCAAAGAAGAGACCAACAGGAAAAAAAAAATTATAATTCCAGGCTTTTGTTTAGCAGGTTCTTGAAAACCTTGACAGGGCTTTGTTAAGGCAAGAATGGGCTGTGTCCACCAAAAGGAGGGCCCCTTTAAAACACCTCCACCATAGTGTACTGCATAACAAATGCTAAGGGGGTGGAGGGGCTGGTTGGTTGAGGGTAGGAAGTTTGTAGTACAGCATGTATTGGAACAGTCTGCAATTGGTTGGGAGCTTTTGAGGGAAGACGCAGCATTCTCCAAGCTCTAGGCATGTGCAAACTGTGTCAATAAGTACCTGAAATGCTAATGTTTAACCTGGGAGTGATAACAGGGGAATGAACCTACTAAAAAAGGTACAAAATCATTCATGAAGTATAGCAAATTCTTCCTGGTCCTTAGCTGCAGGCGTATGGGAGATAGACCCTGGAAGCCTCTGTGTACTGAGTCAGCAATCATAGCTGACCCAAAACCTACACGTGGAGAAGACGTGGTGTCTGGTGCAGGCTGGAGAGGTTTACATATTCCTTAATGCCTGACCTGTGGGATCATTCTACAGCTAATAGACATAGCAACCACTTATCAGGAAGCGCCCATGCAGAATCCTAAGTGAGGCATACTCCATCCAGACAACTTTCACCCCGTTCTTCCTATAATATCTTCAAGGAATGGGTTCCACTAGACAGGTGTAAATCTGCCACGGACCAGCAGAGCACCCTGAAGATAACCTGTGTTGCACCATATCCCTAGGTGCATACCAAATGCAGAAAGCTGCATCTTTTCCATGAAGGGGTCGGGGTACAACCCACAGGGCAAAAAAATGAAAAAAAAAAAAGTGGCTCTGCAACAACTGAAGTATCTTGCTAGATGTAAAAAGGTCTTGAAAAAGTAAAAATGAAAAGCTCAGCAGAAAAAAGGTTCTCAAAAAGTTTATATGAGCTTTTAGTGAATGGGTAAATGTCCGAGCAAGATTACCCCTTTTAACTCATTTACTCTTTTCTAAATTCACTGTGCATGTCCCTCAGCGACCAGTGCCATTTCAGGGTGAAGGGAATTGTAATCCAGCAGTGCAATTGTGCTTGTGCCTTCGAGTCCCATTGCACTGACGTCATCACTTCTGGACTGTATTAGGACACAGCTGCTGGACAGGCCAATAGGAAGTGTCCACATTTTCCAGACAGTGAGGTAAATACCTGGAAAGGTTCCTCCTCTGCTGTACAAAAGAGGTCCTTGTACAGCACTGTCACGTCGCCACTGATCTGGATAAATCAAAAGGAGGTGGTGTGTGGGGATGGAGAAGCAATCCGGAAGAGGAGTGTTAAACACAGTTTAAGATGCCCTAAAGGATAAATGCAATTAACTTTTCTGTCCCAGTTTCCCCAACATACACTAGCTCACAATCATAATCACCTCATGCATAAAGACTGCAGCCTCCAGTGTTCATTTACATATTGTGCAAGTCTTTTTGCGCAGTGTGTCAGTAGATGCCCATTGATTTCCATGGGACTGTGTCCATCTGTAGTAAAAAGGTACAGGAAAAACACATGCGTGTGTAGGATTTGCAACACTGCTCTTTCACTAGAGCACTACCCTGTAGCTCGCAGATAATTTCATTAAGTAAAATGAAAACATAAAAAAAGAAAAATGCACAATTGTAACAATTTACTTACCAATAGCTCTGGATACAGCAAGGGTACCATTGACCCGCCAGCACCCCATATAAGTAACACAGCCACCAAGAGCTTCTATTCTTTCACGTTCATCCTATGAAAATCAGAAAAGCCCAAAACATGAAATGTACACTTACATGTATAAAATGGTAAAAATTTGTTGTAATTGTAAGGAGTTTTTGTAGAACCTCACTGTAAACAAGTTTTTCAGAACGCCACAGTTATTACAACCTCGAACTTCTTTCAATCTATGAACGATTATGCGATTTGAGGGGCTACCTAAACACTCACTTCAATTTTTTTACCCAGTCAGCTAGTTCCTTGCACAACTACTACGTCGTTGGTCACCTTTTTTTCGAAGGGGAATCATCTGAGAGCCATTTTCCCCCATTTTAAATGAAAATAAAGGCTTACATGTATGAATCAGCCTTTAAGGTTATCACCTGATCTAAACTTCCCAGCAGCTCTGCAGCAACAGTTCACTTAAAATGCCTTTTTTGTTTTCTGTTAACACAACGCAATAGAAAACGTATAATTTATCAAATGCTCTAGTGGATCAGCTCTGCTTCCAAACGTCTCCTGAATCTCTCCAAGAATATTTTATGTCATATGTCATCAACAATTTCCTAGCAAACACAAAGCTTACACACTGGCTACAATGCGTTATACGATGCTCTCTGCTGAACAAAGCAAAATAGCACTTTGCTGAACAATGCAAGGCCTGTAAGAGGAGCAGATTAAACCTTGGGCTGAGCTCTAGATCCAAGCTCTCAATCAGAGCAGCTGCACCACTGCATGCAGTTTTAAATTATGTTACCAAGTACATCTTCACACGCTGTGACATTTTAAGGCAACAAGAGGTAGAAAAAAAAAAAGGAACAATGTGCTCACCACATATATAGAATATATATACATATATACACACACACACACACACACCCCCCCACTTCCACTTCCATTAGCCAAGTATGTGATAGACTGTACCAATTGTTACAGATAAATTTACCTACTGTTAGAACCCACCTATTAATATAGATTATTAACCCTTTCCCATGTGCCATATGTATATAAACAACCATTCTAGCAAGTTCCCAGTACCAGTCTCAGAAGTAGCTGGGCAGCTCTGGAGCCACCCACATCACTGCTACCTAAAAAGCCTATTGCCCACTCTAAAAATCCACACCAAGCTCATGGCTACAATTTTGGGGGCATTTGTTTTTTGCTGTTTCGCAAGCACGCATAGTTTTTTGCCTGCAAGAATTAGTCTCATCTCTATTTAACCCGTTGCCATAGCCATGTAGAAATATATATACACACACACATACATACAGAATATCAAGTCTCACCTCTCGCTCCGGCTTGTGGGGCTCCATGAGAGTGACTGGACCTCCCTGCCGTACAAGGAGTGCTTGGGAATCTCCCAGCCATGCCACATGCAGGCACTCTCCTTCCAACATGGCGCACACACCAGTAGTACCACTGCGTAGTCTCTGAAGACAGATGAAATTGCAAATCAGACACCAGTATTTCTTAACGCACCTCATTGTTCCCAGATTGCAACATTATCGTCTGTTAATTGCCAAGTAGGAATCCAAAGATGCCAGTTCTAAAAACACAGCTATTGCTCACCTGTGTGAGCATCCCTCCTTCAAAATCTGAGTTCAGTGCACGATCCAAAAAAAAGGTAAAGTGTAAGTGACAGTATCAGTGAAGTCACAGGGGCTCTATTGCAGTTTTTATTTAAAATATGAAAATTAAGCAGCGCTGAGGAAAACTGGCAAGTTAGCATAAAGTTACACTGTGATAAGCCTGGAGGGCATCTCTCACACAAACCTTGCTTTAGCCTGCTCAAAACATTCAGGCGCACTGTAATGATAAAGCACTGCAAAAGGGTGGTAGTTAAGATTTGCTTAACTATCAAACAGTGAAAATTTTCACCCCACTAAATCCCCTGCAAATTTGAATACCAAGCGCAATATAGCATATGCTAAGAAAAATGTCTAGGCAGTAGCTCCTCTCCTAAAGAGCAAGTACTATAGAGTACCAAAAGAAAGGAGAGTTACTAACTGGCTCCATAGGGCTCCTGAAACTTGCCTCCAAACCATCAGCAAATAATGCCCTCTTCCACTGGAATTTTACCTTAGTCCATATGCAAACTAATGACAGGCCTGAGAACTGTCATGAAAGGTGCGTGTACCTATAAAAGTTTTCAAGGCTCATCTTTTCAGTAACAACTGCAATGAAGGATGTTCTCAGATTCATTTATGCCTGTATAATATAGATGTGCAGTACCTCAGTAGCTGAATTTTAAATCTGAACTCTGGGCAACTTAAATTTTTTTCAAGTGGTTCTAAAAGCTGAAGGATTTATTTTTTACCTTAATGCATTCTCTACATTAAAGAGAAACACCTTCAGTATGCAGCTCCCCATCCCCCAGCTCTTATACTTACTTGAGCCCGATCTTGATCCAGTGCTATGCACAAGAGCAGAGGCTCTCTCCCTCACTGGCTCAGAAACAAGAAGCGGGAGCCACAGGCTCCCACTGCTGTCAATCACAGCCAGTAAAGAGGGAAGCAGAAGGCAAGTCAGAGCCATGTTCTGTGTGTCTTATTGCTCAGGAGAGAGCAAGCGACTTGCCATGGGGGTTTGAGCCAGGAGTGACGACAGACCCGAGAAGAGGAGGATCGGGGCTGCTCTGTGAAAAACCATTGCACAGAGCAGGGAAGTATAACATGTACTGTAAAAAAAAAATCTTAACATTTCCTATCACTTTCAGGATTGCAGCAGTAAGCTCACTGTCTATCAAAGTAGTTTTTCTCTGTATTCTTTAGAAATCCTCCCTTCACAACAGCTGCAATGCTCCATTTCTTGTTCAGGAGACTGGTCACACTAGCCAGCTGACTAGTCACTTTACACCTTATAGTAGAAAAATCACTATTCTCCTGTTATGTAAGCACCCCAAGAGTGATGCTGTAGACACATACATGGGTAATAAGATTGTTTACTACTCCCATGGACATTACCCACATCCACCTACTGTACCACCAGCTGCCATGCCTGCATACTCCGAATACATTCTGGCACAGTATACTGAGGTGATGACAACAGTAAAGCGATGTTGTAGGTTCTCCTCTCCTGTCAACACCCGCCTACAGCATTGCTTTGGGCTTCAAACAGCAAACCTGCAGGTTAGCAGGCATGACATAACTATTCTGATTGTGGCACAATGTAGGTCTGATCTGTGTGTCAGAACTCTACAATGGATGTCAAGACTGAGTAAAAGTACAGCGATACTACCGGCAGTTATGTGAGGGTGATGACAGGTGAGTGTACTCTACCCTGTAGCCACCCATATGATTGCTTACAGAATAACTTTAAACTCCCAATAGCCAGCTTCCAGAGAGCTTTTTAGGAGTTCCAGAACTGGTGGGCATGTGGTTTTCTGAACCTGCTAATAACATCACAGTTCCTGAAAAGAAAATGATACAGACAGTGGTAGACATCAAAGTCAAAATGTATTCTCAAGAAAGCTCTGCAGATGGGGACACTGGTTTGGGTAAATATTGATGCTCAGTTAAGCTTTAATATCCATTAGTTCAGAACACCCACAGCAGAGGTGCAGAAGTGTCAGTCTGTCTTTCAGTATATAATAAGCCTAACAAGAAAATGCAGCTTTTTTTGGGATAACTAGTTTAAAAGATATTAAGCTTTTGAATGCATTTACCTCTCTTTTTGCTTTCCTGAGGAACATGGCATCTGTACGCTGAAATACTTCTTTTAGGGCTCGGGCTGGGTCAGACAACAATGCTTCATTACGAGCAAGAGTAACATGGATATGAGTGGCAGCATAATTGGCAGCATCCAATCCACCATGTCCATCAAAAACAGCAAAGTATGATCGCGCAACGCCATCCTGGAGGGAAAAAAAAAAAAAAAAAAAAAAGCTTTAGTAGGATTTTCTTTTACATAAATAGTGAAGTTATCGAAATGGTCAGGTTACCAAGTTTGAAAAGTTTAAACACATTTGCACTTAAAGGCATATCTAAATCAATCTAAGAAGATTTTTTGCCAATTTAAATACCATAAGAACATAAGCAGCTGGATTAGCTCTCAAGTGCAGACTGACTTTAATTGCCATTATACAGGTAAATCTCATAATACTCTTAATACACTACATGTTTTTACTTTTTAGACTTTTACCCTAGAGTGGCCATATCACAGCCACCAGGTAATCATGAACACAGATGAAAATGTCCCTAATGACCAAAATATCATTGAAATGTAAAGCTGCCATTTTTGGCAAATCTTGTTGATTATGAGTGTCTGGATTAGCTGCCCTAAACTCTGGCTCGTCATTGGATGACTAATCCGGGGTCCTAGGCTGGCCATGCAAATTTCACCCGCTTCTTAATAAACTGGCCCTGTCAGATCCCCCCAGCATCTGCTGTTTGGGAATTCTGACAACTGCCATAATACAATAGCCCTGCAGAGGATTTTTCCACCTGCACTGTTAGCATGGATCGAGAAATCTGTTCATTTTCTGAGCAAAGAAAAAAATAAAAATAATAAATGTATTGCCAGCTTTAGCACCAGTCAGTCAGTGGGGACCAAAGAGAGCCAATTAGATGCTGGTAGGGATAATAGATTATTGGCAGAAAGCTGGCTTTGTCCCCCCCCACCTCCTTTTGGCATATGAAGTAGCACGGTGCAGGAATAGGTCCTGTGGCCCAGATATAAAATTATATGGTCACTGCAAAAGAGAGGTACAGGCAGGGAGCTGTAGATACAGCACTTAGGCCTCACGTACACTGCTGCTGGTAAATGGATGTTCAGAGGCAGTTAAACAAATAATGTAATCGCGCCAAAGTCCATGGAAATACAGCCAAAATAAATGGGAAAAAAAGTCAATAGATGATGCCAGAAAGAGATCTGTGATCCTAGGATCAATGAAAATCTAGGAATCCGGGAAATCTATTTCTCCAAGATACCAAGGGCAGCTTCCTGTTGAGTGAAGTCAGTCTCCATATGAACATAAAAAACCAAAAAAGAAAGCGCCTCTTAAGTATAGCGGATTTATTAGTGTGTTAAAAGCATAGTATACACTCACATTAAGGTAGATGATGTACTGCTTCCATAAAGAACTGGTCCCGGTGTCTCTCGATGGTGACTGGTGATCAAACGGGAGCCTAGATGGACGCCGTGCGGTGGCCGCGGACCTCCGCTCGGAGGCACCGGCTGTACAAGCGGTGTAGTGGAGAAGTCACTTCCGCGTTCCAGCGGATCACATGGGAGATGACGTAACTGGGACAGTTCAGACTAACTGGGAACCACTACGCGTTTCAGAGCATGCGCGAAGCTCATAACGAGCATGCGCACTCCTTTTTCAAGTGTCTCAAGTGTTCAGAGGCAGTTGGATGCTTTTTTCAGCTGCCCCTGAACTCATCCAATGATATCTTATGCGTACATCTACACAGGTTCGTTTAATGTCGTTTTTGGGCAGTTGCTTTTAGAGGCTTTTCTTTGACGGCAAAAAGAGGAGTTCAGCCGCCGAAGTTTCAGATGCCAAACACATCTAAGTGTGGCTAAACGCGGTACCAGCGCTTAGCTGTCTTTTTGTTTAGAAGCGTTTTTAAAGGTGCCCTATTTTTTTTTTTTTACATTACAAAACTTAAATTATAGCAAAATGATGAAAAAAACACTAAAAAAATATATTTTAAAAACTTGTAATTGCTTGCAATGCTTCATAGACCATTTATATACCCCTAATGAGCCCATGATCCAATCCAATACACCACTAGCATTGCTGTTAGCCAAAGTAGAATTGGAATTTGACCTATATGTTGTTAGACTTGAACCAGATGACCCCACCATTGAGATTCACCCCCAACTTGATCAAACATAGTTGCATGAAATGTAAAATCTGGCTTTTTACATTTTTTTCTTAAATAAACGCTCCTAGACGCAAATGCATCAACGCAGCATGCAAATGCGGCTAAACTGGCGTTTTTAAATGCCGGTTTCAAGCTGTCAAAAAAAAAAAAAAATCATTAAGAAGAGGTTGCCTCAGCGTCCCGTGTACATTAGGCCTAAAAACTGGATTTGCTGCACAAGTATTTCCACCTGTAATGATATACAATAAATGTTAGAAGAGATTCCGGTCTGCTTTTTTAGCAGTAAAAAAAAAAAAAAAAAACTTATGGAAAGCATTGTCAGAGAACTTTTATATTAGTGGCTGCGGGTACTACAGGTGCTGTGCAATATACGCAAAGTATTTTTTTTTTCCCCATGTTCAACTGCTGGTTATTTCAATTAATGTTTAAATAACCCAGAATTAAGAGATTTAGGTTAGGCTTTAAATCACCCTGGATTTTTTGTTTCAATGAAAAAAGATTTTAGACAAAAACACAAATGCATGTGCAAGATTGAAAGTTCAGCAGTGCAGTCACAAGTAGTACAAAAGATAGCAAAAGCCAAAATCAGGGTAAATGGATAACAATATGCATTAGATGTAAAAAATAAGGCAGGAGCCATACACAAATGTCCCCTATCATCAAGAATACAGAAATCAAGGGCTTAGAAATACAGTATCTCACAAAAGTGAGTACATCCCTCACATTTTTGTAAATATTTTATTATATCTTTTCATGTGACAACACTGAAGAAATGACACTTTGCTATAATGTAAAGTAGTGAGTGTACAGCTTGTATAACAGTGTAAATCTGCTGTCCTCTCAAAATAACTCAACACACAGCCATTAATGTCTAAACCGCTGGCAACAAAAGTGAGTACACCCCTAAGTGAAAATGTCCAAATTGGGCTCATATAGCCATATTTCCACCCCGGTGTCATGTGACTCAGTGTTACAAGATTTCAGGTGTGAATGGGGAGCAGGTGTGTTAAATTTGGTGTGATCTCTCAAGGCAAAGAACTCTGAGGATCAAAAAAAAAAAAAAAAAATTGTTGCTCTACATAAAGATGGCGAACCTTGGCACCCCAGATGTTTTGGAACTACATTTCCCATGATGCTCATTGCACTCTGCAAAGTAGTTAAGCATCATGGGAAATTTAGTTCCAAAACATCTGGGGTGCCAAGGATCGCCATCACTGGCATAGGCTATAAAAAGATTGCCAAGACCCTGAAACTGAGCTGCAGCATGGTGGCCAAGACCATACAGCGGTTTAACAGGACAGGTTCCACTCAGAACAGGCCTCGTCATGGTTGACCAAAGAAGTTGAGTGCACGTGCTCAGCATCATATCCAGAGGTTGTCTTTGGGAAATAGATGTACAAGTTCTGCTAGCATTGCTGTAGAGGTTGAAGGGGTGGGAGATCAGCCTGTCAGTGCTTAGACCATACGCTGCACACTGCATCAAATTGGTCTGCATGGCTGTCATCCCAGAAGGAAGCCTCTTCTAAAGATTATGCATTACGGATGATGATAGATTACTGGAACCATTTCCTGTGGTCTGGCGAGACCAAGATAAACTTATTTGGTTCAGATGGTGTCAAGCGTGTGTGGCGGCAACCAGGTGAGGAGTACTAAGACAAGTGTGTCTTGCCTACAGTCAAGCATGGTGGGAGCGTCATGGTCTGGGGCTGCATGAGTGCTGCCGGCACTGGGGAGCTACAGTTCATTGAGGGAACCATGAATGCCAACATGTACTGTGACATACTGAAGCATAGCATGATCCCCTCCTTTCAGAGACTGGGCCGTAGGACAGTATTCCAACACAACGACCTTAAACACACCTCCAAGACAACCACTGCCTTGCTAAATAAGCTAAAGGTAAAAGGTGATTGACTGGCCAAGCATGTCTCCAGACCTAAACCCTGTCAAGCATCTGTGGGGTATCCTCAAACGGAAGGTGGAGGTAGCGCAAAGTCTCCAACATCCACCAGCTCCGTGATATCGTCATGGAGGGGTGTAAAAGGACTCTGAAGCTCTAGTGAACTCCATGCCCAAGAGGGTTAAGGCATAAATATTGACACTTTGGGCCCAATTTGGACATTTTCATTTAGGGGTGTACTCACTTTTGTTGCCAGTGGTTTAAACATTAATGGCTGTGTGTTGAGTTATTTTGAGGGGACAGCAAATTTACACTGTTATACAAGCTGAACACTCACCACTTTGCTGCATTGTAAAGTGTCATTTCTTAAGTGATGTCACATGAAAAGATATAATAAAATATTTACAAAAATGTGAGGGGTGTACTCACTTTTGTGAGATACTGTATAAGCACATATTGTCATAGCATCAAAAAACATACCACTGGATTTTTAGGATTTGAATAAATAGTAAAAAAAGTTGAGTATTTAGTGATTGACATTGTTTGCATGGATACATTTTGAAAATCAAATATTTAAAGTATCACCTTTTTAAATAGTATTCTACAGGTTGATTTAAAGAGGAAGTCCATGCAAAATCTAAAATCCCTGCATCTATAGACACCAGGGATCTAGCACTAACCTTTTTGGAAGATGATCTGACCCGCCCGGACCCGATCTACGGCGCCGGAAGCTCTGCAGAGGATATGGATGACAACGGCTGTGAAATGAGTGGGAAGTGATGTCACCCATAGAGTTACTATGGGGCTTCCGTTGTCCTCCGTCTCCTCTGCACCTGCCTGCACAGAGAAGACGAGGCTGACAGCTCAGCGTGGGATCCGGTCGGAGCAGCTTCCAAAAAGGTACGTATACTCGTTTTTATCTTTACAGGGATAGAGAGGTTAGTGTTAGATCCTTGGTGTCTATTGATGCAGGGATTTTAGATTTTGCATGGACTTCCACTTTAATGCAGTGACAGAATTTCCAGGGTTTCTGGTTTTGCCACCCCTCTCCACCAAAGGAGCACTTACTGTCAGGCCAAAGCCAAATTGCTGCTGGCTTCTACATTTCTGGCACTGATGCCATATTGAGAAGATCAGTGCATCCGGAAAGTATTTACAGCGCTTTACTTTTTCCACATTTTGTTATGTTACAGCCTTATTCCAACACATTAAATTCATTATTTTCCTCAAAATTCTACAATACCAAAACATGACAACGTGAAAGAAGTTTGTTTAAAATCTTTGCAAATTTAATAATAATAATAAAAAAAAATAATAATCACATGTGTATAAGTATTCACAGTCTTTGCTCAATACTTTGTTGAAGCACCTTTGGCACCAATTACAGCTTCAAGTCTTTTTGAGTATGATGTTACAAGCTTGGCACACCATCAGGTTGGGTGGGGAGCATCGGTGCATAGCCATTTTCAGATCTCTTCAGAGATGTTCGATCAGGTTCAAGTTTGGGCACTGGCTGGGCTACTCAAGGACATTCAGAGTCACTGCTTTGTTATCTTGGCTGTGTGCTTATGGCCGTCGTTCTGTTGGAAAATTAACCCTCCCCCCCAGTCTGAGGTCCAGAGCGCTCTGGAGCAAGTTATCAAGGATGTCTTTGTACATTGCTACATTCATCTTTTCCTCGATCCTGACTAGTCTCCCAGTTCCTGCTACTGAAAAATCCCCACAGCATGACACTGCCACCACGATTCACAGTAGGGATGGTATTTGCCAGGTGATTAGCAGTACCTAGTTTTCTCCAGATATGACGCTTGCACTTCAGGCCAAAGAGTTCAATCTTTGTTTCATCAGACCAGAGAATGTTGTAGTCCTTCAGGTGCCTTTGGCAAACTCCAGGTGGGCTGCCTTTTACCATACAGGCCTGATTGGTGGAGTGATGCAGAGATGGTTGCTCTTCTGGAAGTTTCTCCTCTCTCCACACAGAAACACTGTAGCTCTGTCAGAGTAACCATCAGGTTCTTGGTCACCTCCCTGACTGAAGCAATTCTCCCCCGAATGCTCAGTTTGGGCAGTTGGCCTGCTCTAGGAAGAGTCTTGGTGGTTCCAAACTTCTTCCATTTACAGATGATGAAGGCCAATGTGCTCATTGGGACCATCAATGCTGCAGACATTTTTCTGTACCCTTCCACAGATCTGTGCCTCAATAGAATCCTGTCTGAGGTCTACAGACAATTCCTTGGACTTCATGGTTTGGTTTGTGCTCTGACATGCACTATTACCCACTTAAGGACCAGCCGCCGCAGTTATACTGACGCAATGTGGCTTGATGCCACAAATCGCCTTAGATGTACGTCGGCTCGTACGCAGTGATTTGTGAGCACGCGTGCACTCCCGTTGGCCAACAGGGGAGCCAATCAGTGACAGACCAGGGATCTGCCTGTGTAAACAAGGCAAATCTCCATTCTGACAGGGGAGATCACACAGATCCTGTCTTTCTGCTAAGCAGGAAGACTGATCTGTGTGTTTCCCCAGTCACACAGTCCCCTACAGTCGCACAACCACACAGTGCCGCATCTCAAAAAAAATCAGAAAGTGGGTAAATCCTTCCGGGGCTGAAGTGGTTAAATGTGGGACCTTATATAGACAGGTGTTTGCCTTTCCAAATCATGTCCAATCAACTGAATTTACCACAGATGGACTCCAATCAAATTGTTGAAACATCTCAAGGCTGATCAGTGGAAACAGGATGCACCTGAGCTCAATTTGGAGTGTCATGGCAAAGGCTGTGAATACTTCTGTACACGTGATTTTTTTTTTCGTTTTTCATTTTTAATACATTTGCAAAGATTTCAAATAAACTTCTTTCACGTTGTCATTATGGGGTATTGTTTGTAGAATTTTGAGGAAAATAATGAATTTAATTCATTTTGGAATAAGGCTGTAACAACAAAATGTGGAAAAAGTGAAGCGATGTGGATACTTTCCGGATGCACTGTACGTCCTGACCTACAATTTATCCTACAGTATATGTTAAAGGGGTTGTAAACAGATGTGTTTTTTCATCTCCATTAAGGTGAAAAAACTTCTGTCACTGAGCAGCATCCCCCCCCCCGTTTTACTCAACTGAGCCCATTCGTTCTTACGCCGGTGACGCGCACACCCTCTCTGGCCGGGGTCTCGGCTCTTGATTGGATAGATTGATGGCAATGCAGCCATTGGCTCCCGCTGCGGTCAATCAAATCCAATGATGCGGGCGCCGAGTTTGGCTGTGTCTATGGACGCAAAAGCTGGACACAGGTGCGCGCCCGCACGGGTAGCCCTAAGGAGAGATGGTTTCCCGATGCGGGGAGGAACTACTAGCACCGCCGGGGGACCCCAGAAGAACGAGGATCGGGGCCACTCTGTGCAGTGGAGTATGACATGTTTGGGTATTTAAAAAAAAAAAAATCACGAGAGTTTAGTAACTCTTCAATACCAGGCACTTAGGCACCTTCCTGCCCAAGCCAATTTTCAGCGCTGTCGCAATTTGAATGACAATTGCGTGGTCATGCTACACTGTACCCAAACATATATTTTATCATTTTGTTCCCACAAATAGAGCTTTCTTTTGGTGGCATTTGATCACCTTTGCGATTTTTATTTTTTGCGCAATAAAAAAAGACCGAAAATTTTGAAAAAAAAACAAGTTTTTCTTTGTTTGTTAAATTTTTTGTAAAGAAGTAAGTTTTCGTCTTCATTGATGGGTACTATTATGGCTGCACTGACAAGGCGGCAGTGATGGGCACCGATGAGGTGGCACCAATGATGGGCACTGATGGGTGGCATTGCTGGGCATCACTTAATTATTCTGTTACATAATGGTGCCAGTCAGAGGCGAGAGAGGGAAAGCCGATCACCAGCTCTTCCCGTTTACATTGTGATCAGCCATGATTGGACACGGCTGATCACGTGGTAAAGAGCCTACATCGGAGGCTCTTTACCGAGATCGGTGTAGCAATGTGTCAGACTGACACACCGCACCACCGATCGCCGAGATGCGTGCCCCCGTGGGCGCGCGACGGCTGTTATCCTGCAGGACATTATAGGACGCCCAGTCAGGATAACACAACCACCGCCCGGCCGTCATTCTGCTATAGGCCAGGCGGAAAGTGGTTAAAGAGGTGGTCCAGCCTGGGTGAAAAAAAATTTAAGGTCAGCAGCTACAAATACTGCAGCTGCTGACTTATTAGGGCACTGACCTGTCCAGGGAGCCCGCAATGTTGGCACCCCAGCCGATCTTCGAATCGACTCCGGGGTGCTGCCGCCGCCATTCCTGTTAAGGGAATCCAGCAGTGAAGCCTTTAGGCTTCACTGCTGGTTCCATACTACGCATGCGCAAAGCCCATTCTAATTGGCTCGGCGGCGGGGGAAGGCCGAACTTATGGGAGATCGCCCCTCCCCCCAAAAGGTGCCAAATGTGACAGGAGGGTCATATAAGCAGAAGTACCACTTTTGGGTGGAACTCCACTTTAAGATTATTGGGTTAATGGTTAATGTAAATGGCCTGCTAATTTGTCATAATTACATAGTTGCACAGTGGCAGCCATATTTGCGAACATATGCAGGCGCTACTTCCTGCTTAGTAGTGAAGCATAAATTGCTGTACCCATTTTTTTGCATCCTAGTCTTTCTCTACATCCACCGACATTCCAAAACAGACAATATTTCCACAACAAAAGATTGCTGCGCACACGCAAATTTGAATGGAGCATAATGCTTGTTTCTATGAAGGGAGAAACTGATCAGTCAGGAGTTAAAAATACAGCCTCTCTTCAAAAAGGCTGTCAGGATGTCTTACCCTAGTTTGGTAGTAAATTTGCACATACAAAATGTTTCCAGATTCTGCAGTTAATGGCTATATAAACATAAGATGTCCATAGGCAATTTATCAGACAGCTCAGTCTCATTGAAGCAATACTCTCTCCATGTGGCTGAGATTTTACCTTTGCAGTTGCTAATAAATGAGGCCAAGCAACTGTAGTGACATACAGACAACCACTAGATAGAGAATAAATCTGTATATAGAATAGAACTGAGAATATTACAGCAATCACGAAAAAGTGAAAGGCAAACTATTTTAAAGTGAACCAGAACCCAAAAAGTGAAGCATTTTCCATATATTAAGGAACGCCTAAAAGTGTTAATTGTACTTAAGCAGTATCCACAAAAAACAAAAACGAAAGACACCCTACCCTTTTCCTGAAAAATAGCAGTGCACTTCCTGGACCTACAGTGGCTTGCGAAAGTATTCGGCCCCCTTGAACTTTTCAACCTTTTGCCACATTTCAGGCTTCAAAGATATAAAATTTTTATTTTTTGTGAAGAATCACCAACAAGTGGGACACAATTGTGAAGTTGAACAAAATCTATTGGATATTTTAAACTTTTTTAGCAATTAAAAAACTGAAAAGTGGTGCGTGCAAAATTATTTGGCCCCTTTACTTTCAGTGCAGCAAACTCACTCCAGAAGTTCAGCGAGAATCTCTGAATGATCCAATGTTGTCCTAAATGATTGATGGTGATAAATAGAATCCACCTGGGTGTAATCAAGTCTCTGTATAAATGCACCTGCTCTGTGATAGTCTCAGGGTTCTGTTGAAAGCGCAGAGAGCATCATGAAGACCAAGGAACACACCAGGCAGGTCCATAATACTGTTGTGGAGAAGTTTAAATCTGGATTTGGATACAAAAAGATTTCCCAAGCTTTAAACATCCCAAGGAGCACTGTGCAAGCGATCATTTTGAAATGGAAGGAGTATCAGACCACTGCAAATCTACCAAGACCTGGCTGTCCCTCTAAACTTTCAGCTCAGACAAGGAGAAGACTGATCAGAGATGCAGCCAAGAGGCCCATGATCACTCTGGATGAACTGCAGAGAACTACAGCTGAGGTGGGAGAGTCTGTCCATAGGACAACAATCAGTCGTACACTGCACAAATCTGGCCTTTATGGAAGAGTGGCAGGAAGAAAGCCATTTCTCAAAGATATCCATAAAAAGTCTCGTCTAAAGTTTGCCACAAGCCACCCGGGAGACACACCAAACATGTGGAAGAAGGTGCTCTGGTCCGATGAAACCAAAATCGAACTTTTTGGCCACAATGCAAAACGATATGTTTGGCGTAAAAGCAACACAGTTCATCACACTCAACACACCATCCCCACTGTCAAACATGGTGGTGGCAGCATCATGGTTTGGGCCTGCTTTTCTTCAGCAGGGACAGGGAAGATGGTTAAAATTGAGGGGAAGATGGATGCAGCCAAATACAGGACCATTCTGGATGAAAACCTGTTGGAGTCTGCAAAAGACCTGAAAGCGGGACGGAGATTTATCTTCCAACAAGACAATGATCCCAAACATACAGCAAAATCTACAAAGGAATGGTTCACAAATAAACGTATCCAGGTGTTAGAATGGCCAAGTCAAAGTCCAGACTTGAATCCAATCGAGAATCTGTGGAAAGAGCTGAAAACTGCTGTTCACAAACGCTCTCCATCCAACCTCACTGAGCTCGAGCTGTTTTGCAAGGAAGAATGGGCAAGAATTTCAGTCTCTCGATGTGCAAAACTGATAGAGACATACCCCAAGCGACTTGCAGCTGTAATCGCAGCAAAAGGTGGCTCTACAAAGTATTAAACGCAAGGGGGCCGAATAATTTTGCACGCCCCACTTTTCATTTTTTTATTAAAGTTTCAAAAATCCAAAAGATTTCGTTCCACTTCACAATTGTGTCCCACTTGTTGGTGATTCTTCACAAAAAATAAAAATTTTATATTTTTATGTCTTTATGTTTGAAGCCTAAAATGTGGCAAAAGGTTGAAAAGTTCAAGGGGGCCGAATACTTTCGCAAGCCACTATATATATATATATATATATATATTATATATATATATATATATACACACATACATACATACCCCATAAAAAGTATATAACCTCTAAAATAAACATATTCCAAATATAGTGCAAGTGCTCAGTTATACTAAATATATCAAAATAAAGTGCAGGTGGCTCAGTGTATAATATAAGAATATTGATGCGCTCTAATCAAAAATATGACCTCGTGCACTACTCACTTAAATTAAAATTCTTTGGATAACGCCAAACATAAAAAAATAAATAGAAATAAGTGAAGTGTAATAATGTCAGCACTCATCAACTACCGATTTGTTGAGAAATGTATAGTGGCAAATGAAGAAGTGAAATAATAATGTGGCTGGAAAAAACTGACTGAGAAGAAAAGGGAATTCTAACAGAATAAAATTATCCTCTAGTATAAGCAATAATCACCCATAAATCCACCAGTCATCTATATTTGCATTGTAAGGGTTAAACTTTGTAAAGTTGATTTCCAGCCTGAACGTCAGCCTGCAATACTCAAAGCCTTCAGAATGTCTTTTCCCAGCTTAAGAAAAATGACGACTTGCACTTAGTTTCACTTGCTTTCAATCTCAATTAGCAGACGAGTCATGTAGAGAGAAAAAAAGTATCATTGCGCAAAGATCAACATAGAATACAGAGTAGAGAAAACCAAAACTTATACACTCACATAGCCTAGTATGTGTTTAGGCATGAAAGAAAACAGTCAGCCGCTGCTGCTGTACTCGTAACAGCAATGCTCGTCACTAGCACCTCCTCAGCTCCTGGCTCAGTGTGTTTCTACACTGTCCTCAATGATGTTTTCAAGCAAACGATGATAGTCCATAAAAGTAAAAAAAGAATAAGTGGAAAAAATGGTGTCTTCATGCAATATGCACTCTCCCCCAGCAGGTGTACCCTCACCTTAAGGGCTTTGAAAATGAGTCGGTAGTAAATGGCAACAGCTTAGATGGTCATGTATTTTCCTCATTCGTATAGTGGCTGGTTAACTTTAAGCATAGATCCCATATTCATTGCACCTCCTGGTAAAAACGCTGATCAACAAAGTTCCTCCTGGTCTTTCAGTAATCACCTCATATCATGCAGGGAATAACAGAAGCGTGTAATTCTGTTTTAAAATAAATTTAATATCAACTTAAGCTCATAACATTACCTTCTAGATTGTAAGCTCTAACAAGCAGGGCCCTCTGATCCCTCCTGTATTGATTTGTATTGTAAGTGTACTGTCTGCCCTCATGTTGTAAAGCGCTGCGCAAACTGTTGGCGCTATATAAATCCTGTATAATATTATTACACTCACATTTAATATAATTAAATACCGCAATAAAAATGTGCTGGTATAATGGGGGGTGAGATCGTCACCTGTATTCCAGACTGCAGCCCCGGTGTATGGCGTTTCCTGTGTCCTGTATCTCCACAGCACTTCCTACTACCTTCTGTGTCAGCCAGTCAAGCTCCTCCTACCGGTTTCATCACACCTCGTGACTTCCTCTGGGAGTTTTTAGATTTTGAGGTTTTTCGTTTCGGCAGCTCACAAGGTTTATATCTATATGCATTTTTGATGTGTTCTTGCTGCGTTTTCAATGCATTTTAATAGGGAAGTGCATTTCTGGTGCGTTTTTTTAACTGACCAAATATACATTAAAAAAAAAATGCAAAAAGGATTTTTAATGGCTTCAAAAAGGTGCCGATAATGGCTGACAAATTCATATTATTTAAAAACGGGATTTTTTTCTACTCACTGTAAAATTCCTTTCTCTGAGTTCATTGACGGACACAGCACGTCTAATCTTGACCTTAGGGTTATATCACCAACTTCAGGAGTAGGACTAGGCAAAAAAAAAAAAAAAGCACAGCACCGCCTAGGGGTGGTCCTTACTGGTAGCAACCCTCCACTGTGCTACAGGCAGCTCGGTTTGTTACAAAGCAGTACAAACACAAACACGAGGGGTAGGTGCTGTGTCAGTCAATGAAGAGAAAGGGATTTTACGGTGAGTAGAAGAAAAATCCTGTTTTCTCTTTCGTTCATTAACGGACACAGCACTTCTAATCTTGACCTTAGGGATGTCCGAAAGCAGTGCCACAATGAGGGGTGGGAACACAAAACGGGAGCTAAAACCTCAGACGGCCGCCTGCAAAACTTTGAGGCCGAAACACGCATCCAAAGATGCACCCACATCCACCTTGTAAAACTTGGTGAAAGTGTGTACTGACGACCAGGTAGCCGCCTTACACATTTGAGAAACAGACGCTTGATGCCGGAAGGCACAGGAAGCACTAACCGCCCTGGTAGAATGCGCCGTGACGGGAAAGGGAAGCACCCGCCACGTAATGGCATACGCCTGGACAATAATCTGATCCAACGAGAAATAGTGGCCAAAGAAGCCGCCAGGCCCTTCCTTGGACCATCCACAGTTAAAGTGAATCAGATTTACGAAAAGGAGCCGTAACTGACAGATACACACAGAGAGCCCCAACTACATCCAAAGAGTGCAAAGCGACCTCCTTGAGGCGAGACAGACGAGGACACAAGGAAGGAAGCACAATGTCCTCATTTAGATGAAAGGCAGATACTACCTTAGGGAGAAACGAGGGATGCAGACGCAGCACTGCCTTATACTTGTGAAGACTCAAATAAGGAGACTTACACGACAAGTCTGCCAGCTCAGAAACTCGCCGAGCGGACGTAATAGCCACTAGAAAGACAACTTTCTGACAGAGCGTAAGTAAGGGGATCTCCCTAATGTTCTCTAACGGTGGCTTCTGAAGTACTGAGAGCACCAGGTTTAGATCCCACGGAGGCATCGGTGGGCGTATCGGGGGAGCCACATGTTGAACCCCCTGAATAAAAGTACGCCCCAACGAGTGAGCAGCCAATGGCTGCTGAAAAAGGATAGCTAGAGCCGATATTTGCCCCTTGATAGTGCTCAAAGCAAGCTTATGATCGACACCATGCTGCAGAAACACAAGGATCTTAGACACCAAATAGGAACACGGATGCCACCCCACAGCCTTGCACAAAAATGTAAGCCTTGAAGTGAAGTGGGCTTACGTGCGATCAACGTAGTGGGAATCACAGAAGCCGTCAACCCCCGGCCACTCACCAGCACCTGGCTTTCAATAGCCAAGGCCCTTAAAGCCAGAGACGGTAAAGCAGGGTGGAATATCAGACCCTGGGACAGAAGGTCCTCTTGCATCGGCAGCCACCAGGGAATGTCCGCCACCATCCGTACCACGGATGCCGAGGCCAATCCGGAGCGATTAGAATTACCGGAATTCTACCCTGCGCAGCAGACGAGGAAGGCGTTTGAGAGGAGGGAAGGCATAAATGAGCTGATAATGCCCCCATGGCGCCACCAGCACATCTGACACATCTTCCAACATCTGACCACAAATTTCTGCACCTTTCGATTGAGATGAGAGGCCAGAAAATCCAAGTGTGGTGTGCCCCACCGCAGGCAAATGAGACGAAAAACTTCTGGATTGAAGCGACCACTCCCCTGATCCAGCAACTGACGGCTGAGGTAATTCGCTTGCCAGTTTTCTGCGCCCGGAATGTAAACGGCTGAAAGAGCCGGCACGTGAAGCTCTGCCCACTGCAGAATATGAGAGACCTCCAGCTCCGCTGAGCTCCTTGTCCCCCCACGGTGGTTGACGTAAGCCACAGCTGTGGCATTGTAAGACTAGATCCTGTCCGGACGACTGCGCAGCCGCTGCGTCCAAATGTAGAGGCATAACCTGATCGCACGCAACTCTAGCACGTTGATCGACAGGCGAGACTCCTCCGGCGTACAGCTGCCCTGGCCCGAACGAAGGCCCAGAAACCCAACCGGTCAGGCTGGCATCTGTCGTGATCACCGTCCAATGGAGAGGGATAGATGACTTCCCGAACCATAGAGCCGGGGACCGTAGCCACCAAAGAAGCGAGACCCTGGTCAGATGACCCACACGGATCTGACAATCCAGAGATGCCGGGGATTTGTCCCATTTGAATAAGATCTCCCTCTGCAAGACCCGAGTGTGAAACTGCGCATACGGAACCGCCTCGAAGGTGGATACTATGAGGCCCAGAACCCATATGCAAACGCGCAGTGACGACCACTTGCGGGACAGCACCAACCGCACCGCGGAGTGAAGGGCCTGCAGTTTGATCAGTGGAAGAAAAACCTTTGCACGTGCAGAGTCCAGAATCAACCCCCAAGTACTCCAGGCATTGGGTTGGCAGCAACGGGGACTTCTGGAGATTCAACACCCATCTGAACTCTTGTAAGGTCATGTTGATCGCCACATCGTCTCTCAGTTCTGAGGCTGACGCTGCTCTTAGGAGGAGAAGTTCGTCCAGGTAACTCACGACCGCAATCCCCCACTGTCTCAGCAATGCCAGAACCGGTGCCAGTACCTTGAAGACCCGTGGCACCGATGCCAATCCAAAAGGGAAGTGCCACAAATTGATAGTGCGCTTCCCCGACTGCAAAGCGCAGGAACCACTGCTGCCTGACACAGATGGGGATATGCAAGTACGCGTCCTTGATGTCCAGGGAGGCCAGGAAATCTCCCTGATGAAGCACGGCCACCACTGAACGGACTCCATCCTGAACCTCCGTACCCTCACAAAACAATTGAGAGCCTTGAGGTCCAGGATCGGACACACCCCTTCCTTCTTTGGAACTATAAACAGATTGGAGAAGAACCCCCAAAACTTTTCTGAAGCTGGTACAGGCACTATCACCCCCCCCGAAGAAGCAAGTCCTGCACCGCCCCAAACAAGGCCTGCCGACAAGACGGGAGAGGATGAAGATTGGCGGGAAAAAAAACCTGTCTGGCTGACAGATAGGAAACCATTTTGTATCCAGGCACAAAATTAGTTTGCAGACCCACTGGTCGGAAAAAAGAGAAGTCCACCGGTCTGCAAACCACCGAAGTCGACCCCCCACCCACAAGTCGGGCGGCAGGGGTAAACCTTCATGCGGAAGAGGACTTGTCCGCGGGCTTGTTTGGCTTGGGAAGCCAAGGACGCCTTTGCCCATCCGTTGAAGCCTTGGTGGGCTGGGAACGCCTGCCCGCAGAACCGGGCAGACAAAAATTACGCTTGTGAGTGGAAAAGGAGGGACCCTGTCTACGACGGGGCTCCTTGCCTTTTTTGGACTGTGGGAGAAAAGTACTTTTCCCCCCAGTACTGTCCCTAATAATGTCGTCCAGAGAGGCTCCAAATAGCCTCCCACCCTGGAAAGGCAAACCCGCCAAAGCCTTCTTAGTCATCTGGTCCGCCGACCAGCACTTGAGCCAAAGCAGCCGGCGAAGAACCACAGGCGACACGGAGACCTTAGAAAGTAACGGGGCCGTGTCCAGGGCCGCATCACAGACACACTTAAGTCTCTGCACAAACTGGTCTGCCAGTTCCACACAGATTGGGGACTCTTGCTCATTACCCAACTCGCGGTGTAATAGCTTAGGCCATTCAGTAAGTGTCTGCGACACCAGAGCCGTGGCTAACACCAGACGAAGAGCAGACCCCACCATCGTAAAACATAAACCGAGCAACTGCCTCAGCCTGTCGGCAGGATCCTTGAAAGGGGACCCCTCCACCGGAATCATGGTCGCCTTATTTAACCTAGACACTGGAGGATCAACGACCGGATGGGGAAGCCCATTTCTTCAACAGACTCTCCTCAAATGGGTAACGCACCAAAAAAACGCCTCGGAACTGAAAAGGAACGATGCGGGCGTTCCCAATCCTTGTAAATAAACTTATCAAAATAAGACAGGTAAGGAAACACCTTAGCGGTGCAGACCGGCTTGTGAGACCCAAAAGGGACCGACACCTCTGCAGACTCCCCTGCCGGATCCTCACTTTTCAAAGTATCATGCACCGCCATAATGAGTGCACCCACCAGCGCTTTCTCATGCGCCGCAATGGATGCGGAGGATTCCTCCCCACTGTCTGAAAGTTCAGGGGCCGCCTGCCACGGCAGGGCCCCTGTCCGGATCAGAGCCCTCCCCAGAGGATGGAAGGGGGCATTTTTTTACGTACCTTACGCCCGCACGCCACCTCAACCCGGGAGGAGGATTCCAGGACTGCTGACAAAGCGTCCAGGGGCACCGTAGACCCAGAGGGGCCAGCTGCTGTCACTGGGTTGTCTGGGGGGGGCACCTGCTTCAGACCCCATGGCATCCCACACTTGACCGGACACTACCAGGGACCGAACGCCCACTAGGTAGAGAGAAAGGTAGACCACCCCCCTAGCTGCCGCAGACTGGGGGTCCCCCAGAAGGACTCACCACCATGACCCACGAGGAGCAGTGCTGTGCTGTCCGTCCTCCGCAGATGGGACAAACCACGAGGGGATCTGGGCTCTGCGCTCTTGCCTGGCTTCAAATGCAGAAACTAGCTCTAGAGGACCAGCAGCAAACTCCCCATGAGGCTAGAAGAAAATGGCCGTTGGCTGCGCTTCCACAGATAAAGCCTGAATGCTATGAGACCACAGAAAAACGGCCACCATGGCTACGAGAACATGGCCATGGTGCCTGTCCCCACAGAGACGGCGGCTATTAACATAGGAAGACGCCAGCACCCCATAGAGAGACCACCCGGAGGGGACCCCACCAAAGTAAGGTAAACCAGCAACAGGCAGCATAGCCGAGGGGCCAGGGTAAGGATGAAATTCCCCAAAACTGATCATCCCAGGGGGTACCCAGCTGCTCCCATTGTGCCTGGACCAGGCCAGGGAAGCTCATACTTACCCATCCAGCCAGGATTGCAGGTCTCACTCCCCGGACAGATCCACCTCCCGCCTAAAACGAAGTGGCTATCGACCATGGCGACACTGTGATCCAGATGTCAGGTTCCTGGTCATATGTGTCCCTGCAAGGTGTCTAGACCGCCGGCCGCCCAAGTCCAGAGTGGGGCTTGTCGCGGCCGACCCAGCACGGAGCTCAGGTCTGCGCGCGCTCGGTGGCCAGGCTGGGGAGACTACCAGGATCTATAATATCCAGCCTGTCCCCAGCCCAGCAGTTGATTGCAGAATCTCACAAATCCAAAAAGAAATAAAATAAAACCAAAAGACTACAGGTCCCAGCAGGGAGCCAGGTCCTTCTAGACTAGGCAGAAAAAAAAAAACTGAGCTGCCTGTAGCAGAGTGGGGAGTTACTACCAGTAAGGACCGCCCCTAGGCGGTGCTGTGCTCGTTTTTTATTGTTTCTGCCTAGTCCTACTCCTGAAGGTGGTGATATAACCCTAAGGTAAAGATTAGAAAGTGCTGTGTCTGTCAATGAACGAAAGAGAAAAGTCAAATATAATACATTAAAAAAAAAAAAAAAAATTATATAAGATTTAAAAAAAAAAAAAAAAAAAAAAAACTTAAAATTTGTGGTTTTCAATTTTGGCACCAGAAATTTCATTTTGGTGCAACACTAATGAAAACTCCTACAAGCTGTAAGCAGTGCTGGGTTGGACACAGAGAAGAAGTCACAAGACTGCTATATGCCGATGAGAAAAGGTATTTAACAGTTTATATTTACTAAAATAATTGCATTTCCATGTTCTGTGTACTATGGGATACCAGATATAGTGAAGGCAGGGTCCAGGGTTTAGAAATACCAAGTCCTGCTCCTCAAACAAGATGGCTGCCTGCACACAAGGATACTGAAGGTTTAAAGGATATCTAAAGGTTTTTTTTTTTTTTCAAACAAATAGGTCATACTTACCTCCTCTGTGCAGCTGGTTTTGCACAGAGTGGCCCCGATCCTCCTCTTCTGGGGTGCGGCTCTCCAACGGGGCACTCGAGGAGAGGAGGAGCCAGGATCGCCGCTCTTCCTTGGGGCACTCGTGCGGGTGCTCTCCCATGTCCTGCTGCTGCGTCTGACACAGAGCAGGACTCGCCCCCCGCGTCATTGGATTTGATTGACAGCAGCGGGAGCCAATGGCTGCGCTGCTAACAATCTATCCAGTCAGGACCCGAGACACCAGTTGGAGCTGGTGTGCTTGTCCCTGTCGCTTGAAAGACCAGGTTCAGGTAAGTAAAGGGGGCTCTGGGGGGCAGCTGCATCACAGGTTTTTCAACCCCTTTAGGAAGGAATGGTCTACATAATAGGAAGTTATAAGCTACAGGGAAACAGTAGGCAAAGCTGATCGTTTTTTCCCTGCTTGTTTGGGCAAAGTTTCCACAGTTCAGTTCCTCGGTAGCTTAAAAATTGTGCTCAATTAAAACACACTTTTGTTCTCCCTTAAAGTGTAACTCCACTTTTGTTGAGAAAAATTCCCCTCTGGGTACATTACAAGAATTTTAACAAACGGTTATAGATTCCTACCTTTTGTTATTCTGAAGAAATCTATTTAAAAGCTAGTCTAATGGGAGTGGTTTCATAATTGTCAATCAGCTGTGCACCTGCAGGGTTCTAGTGTGGAAAGCTGCTGGGCCTGCATCCCTTTAGACGTGATTTCCTATTGGAAGTATCTTATCAAAAATGAAATTTTTGTTTCAGGGGATGCCTGATATCCGACTTGTATCTTAGTGCAGACTTCTGGGAAAATTGGTGAGACAGCACACAGGAGTTCCCCATAGCAAGCAGCTTGCTATGGGGGGACTCAAAGGGGGAGGGGCCAGGAGTGTCAGCGGAGGACCCAAGAAGAGGATCAGGGCTACTTTGTGCAAAACCATTTCAGAGAACAGGTAGAACATGTTTGTTTTTTTTGTTTTTTTTAAATAAAAACTTTTCTTTTACAATTACCTTAAGCAGCAACTAAAATGAATGGAGAGGGATTACAACAACTGCCTGGATTTTGTTACTGCCTTGCCCCTGTTATGGAAGACTCACCCTCTCCATTTGTGCTGTTTACCATTGACATTGAAAGTGAAAGCAAATACCAAATTTTGTTTGTCCCCAGAACAGAAATAGTGGGGAAATCTTCCAATGGGAACACTAGTTCTGTTGACCCAGGGGACGAACAGGGATTTACTCACTTTAGAAGAATTTCGTTCCTGTTTTGGTTATGGGACAGGGAATGAAGGCATATCTCCCTAATGGGACAGGTAAACATGTAACCCCCCCTTTACCCTATATAAAATTGCCTTTAGTTCTACTTTAACCACTAGAGATCTGCGCTATAGCCGAATGATGACTACAGTGTGGATCTACATTGCCAGGACTATTGCAGAATCTCACGTAAACCCAAAATTATTGACGTAGTCCCCTTTCCTCGCTCCCCGCACGCTCTCGTGAGTGTGCATCGGGGAAAATCTGTGTTGGCCGTGTCCCCCCGGACACAGCCAATCACAGATCGCTGTAAATGGCCAATCACAGCGGCCGTTTACAGCGCGATCACCGCCTCCAATGAGAGATGATCTCAAATGTAAACATATGAGATCATCTGTCATTGCCGGCTCTCTCTCCTCACACAGACAGCGTGTGTAGAGAGAGGATCTGTGAATCGGTGTGAGTAATACTCTTTTTTTTTTTTTTTTCAACAAAAACTGTAAAGAAGAAGTGTGCCCTAACAGTGTCCAATCAGTGCCCACAGTGACCCACTAGCACAGGGTTCGACAAACCCCAGGCGCCTAGAATTAGGCGAATTAGCGACCTGACGTGGCACACCTGGGGTATCCTATCTCCGTGCGGACCCTGACCCCCCCCCCCCCGTGCGATCGCGGCCGGCCGCGGCCGGTAATTGAAGCCGCGGCTTTGCGGCCTTCTGCAGTCCTTCTGGAATCTGGCGCCATCTTGTGGTGGCCATTGGTATGACAACACAACCAGCAATGCTAATGCAATGCTAATGGAGCTTCCCCTGCCTGTTTTCACTGCCCGCCCATCTCCTTACCAAAGTGGAGAAGAGAAGGAAGTGAGTGTGGGGATAGCCTTTTATTTATTTATTTAAAGTAAAAACTGTTTATTTTTTTCCTAATTAAAATGAATTTAATTGTTATCTCCCTGCTTGGCCCCTTTCACACGGGCTGTCTGATCAGGTTCGCCTGTCAGTTTTTTAGGCGGACCTGATCGGACCCTTAGAGCCCTTTCACACCGAGCCGCGGGGGGGCGTCGGCGGTAAAGCGGCACTATTTTTAGCACCGTTTTACCATTGTTTTAGCTGCGCTATTTTGCCGCTAGCAGAGTGGTCTTTCTGTGTAAATTTAAGATTATTTTTTATATTGAAAATAAAGCTTCGTCGGTCGTTTAAAAAAAAAAACCTGGTTCCTAACTTTTTTAGCTGGCTCCTAGCTGGCTCCAAATTTGTCAAGCCCTGCATTAGCATCTATAGCTAGTGCCGTCTGTGCCCACCTGCAATCAGTGCCCACCTGCAATCAGTGCCCATCTGCGCCACCTCAACAGTGCCCTCCTGCGCCGCCTCATCAGTGCCCTCCTGCGCCGCCTCATCAGTGCCCTCCTGCGCCGCCTCATCAGTGCCCTCCTGCGCCGCCTCATCAGTGCCCTCCTGCGCCGCCTCATCAGTGCCCTCCTGCGCCGCCTCATCAGTGCCCTCCTGCGCCGCCTCATCAGTGCCCTCCTGCGCCGCCTCATCAGTGCCCTCCTGCGCCGCCTCATCAGTGCCCTCCTGCGCCGCCTCATCAGTGCCCTCCTGCGCCGCCTCATCAGTGCCCTCCTGCGCCGCCTCATCAGTGCCCTCCTGCGCCGCCTCATCAGTGCCCTCCTGCGCCGCCTCATCAGTGCCCTCCTGCGCCGCCTCATCAGTGCCCTCCTGCGCCGCCTCATCAGTGCACATCTGTGCGATCAGTGCCGGCTTAGCACACACCTGTGCAGTCTCATTACCACCAGCAACCAACCATGTCTAAAAGATGCTTTTCCGCCGAGGAGGCATACAGTGAGAATTTTACCCCAATACATTTTTTTAATTGAATTTTTACGGAGGACATGTTGGCGTCAATTGTGGCCCAGTGCAACCTGTATGCACAGCAATTTATTGGAAATATCTTATAAACGGACAACTTTCTGTAAAAAAAAAAAAAAAAAAAAAAATGCGTTTTCATTTTTTTCCACATTTTCCAAAAACTTTTGGAAAAAAAATGAACCGTTCAAAAGACTCATCATGCCTAATAGATTATACGTTGGGGTATTAGCTTTCCAAAATGGGGTCATTTTGTCGTCGTTTCCATTGTCCTGGTGCTCTAGGGCCTTCAAAAGTGTAATATGCTACTTGAACACCTGATGGTGCTCCCTGCATTTTGGGCCTCTGTATGTGGCCAAGTAGTGAAAAAGTCCCACGCATGTGGTATCTTAATACTCAAGTGGAGTAGCAGAATGTATTTTGGGGTTATATTTGTGGTATGCACATTCCATGTGAGAGAAATAAGCTATTACAATGACAATTTTGTGAAAAAAAGCAAAAAATAAAACAAAATCCTAATTTTGCAAAGAATTGTGGGAAAAAATGACAACTTCAAATAACTCACCATGCCTCTTAATAAATACACTGGAATGTCTACTTTCCAAAAAGGGGTCATTTGGTGGGCATTTGTACTTTCCTGGCTTGTTGGGGTCTCAAGAAATGACAGGCCTCAGTACATCAGATGTGATAATTTTTTTGTGATTTGCACCATAGCTTGTAGACTCTATAAATTTCATACAGACCACATAATATCCACTAATTTGGGTTATTTTTACCAAAGATATGTAGCAGTATAAATTGTGGCCAACATTTAAAAATTGCTAATTTGCAACATTTTTTCACAGAAACGAAGAAAGATGCATTTTTTTTTCAAAATTTCCGGTCTTTTTTCATTTATAGCGCAAAAAATAAAAAACCCAGAGGTGATCAAATACCACCAAAAGAAAGCTCTATTTGTATGAAAAAAAGCACAAAAAATCATTTGGGTACAGTGTTGCATGACTGAGTAATTGTAATTCAAAGTGTGAGAGCACTGAAAGCTGAAAATTGGTCTGGGCAGGAGGGGGGTTTATGTGCCCAGTAAGCAAGTGGTTAAATACAATTAATTCTCCTGCATCAGACCTATATCCAGAATCAAACAATCTGTTGTATGTTGTATCAGTATGTTGCATATGGGAAGGCAGCAACAAAAAAAATATTTCCCCCACACTAGCACAGTCAAGTGCCTTAAAGCTACTATGTACCAGTTTATATATATGCCAAGAGAGAAAGCTGGGCATGGATATTGGAAAAAGTGATTTGACATTGCAAAACAACCCAGCCAATGGTTTTGTTGCTACATGGACTTCTTCCGGGGCTGAGGTACCCCTTCCCTTCATCACACCCAGAGAGCACACAGACGTTTCTGTGCCTATACACACACATGCGGTTTTTATCTGCTGGCATGTAAGTGCATTACTTTTAAATAAAAGCCCTGTTGAGATTTTACACTATTGTGGCATTTTATCTCTTGCTGGGGTATGCCATTTGGTGCATCCACTTGGAGCAAGAGGACCTGCGATTTTCTGATTGGCTGCCTGGAATGGTATTTCCCAGCTTCCGTATGTTGACCTACGAATGGCGATGGAGCATTTAAACTACTAAGCCTTCTTTGACCCCCCCCCCCCCGTAAAAGGTGGTCAATGCTTTTTGGTAAGAGCACATCCTTTATTGATGGTGTTTTTTCACATGGTGGAAGATTTCAGTTGGTGCATCAACAATCAAGACACTCATGTATATTCGTGTCAGACTCACTTTTGTTTTGTTTGTTTCACTTAGCACATTATTTTATTTATAAATTTTAATGGTAGGTTTATTTTAACCGCTTGCTGACCACCGCACACAGATTACGTTGGCAGAATGGCACAGGTAGGCAAATGGGCATACAGGTACGTCCCTTTAAATTTGCAGCCTTTCGGGCGCATGTGCGCACGCCGTGGGAGCGTGCCCGCGGGTCCCGGGAACTCGATGTTCTCTGGCGGACCACGACTGCAGTGTGGAGAGGTAGAACGGGGAGATGCCTATGTAAACAAGGCATTTCCCTGTTCTGCCTAGTGTCATGACTGAGATCTACTGCTCCCCGTCATTGGCAGCAGTGATCGCTGTCATGTCCTAGGTAGCCCCTTCCCCCCCCCCCACAGTTAGAATCACTCCCTAGGACACACTTAACTCCTTCATGGCCCCCTAGTGGTTAACCCCTTCCCTGCCAGTGTCATTTACACAGTAATCAGTGCATTTTTATAGCAGTGATCGCTGTATAAATGACAATGGTCCCAAAATAGTGTCAAAAGTGTTCGACGTGTCCCCCATAATGTTGCAGTCACGATAAAAATCGCAGATAGCCGCCATTACTAATAAAAAAAAATTAATAAAAATGCCATAAGTCTATTCCCTATTTTGTAGAACCAAATATCAATATACAGAAAAATAGTGAAAAAAACTGCGCTAGCAACCAAAAAATCAAATAATGTGAAAAGCAGCAATCCCCACAAAAACATCAATTGTAAAAAGCATAAAAAGAAAATAAGGGGTAGCGCTAATACTGATATGACATAATAAATAATTTACAGTGAAGAAGAGTTCATATAGTGATCATAAATGAAAATAATCAATGTGCAAAAGCATTTAAGTGATAATAAAAAAAACATTAAATAAAACATCCATGAAGTGTCTTAAAAAGTCCAAATCACCAACAAAGTACAAAAAAAGTCCAAGTGATGATACTAAAATTCTGTGACAACAAGGGAAGGTCCACCACCAGGAATGGAAGGGGTTACTCCTTACCAGAAGGCCATGACCCCCCACCACAGAGGATCACAGCAAGCAAAAGCCTTTAAAAGCCAAGAAATGGAAACTGCCAACGGTGTCCACCAGGGGTCATCTCATCCTCAGCAACTCCACCAGCCCAGGGCGTAGGTACCATAAAATATATAGAAGGGGCTCACATAGTGTAAAACCGATTTAATTTATTAAAAAGTAAGTAAAATACAAATGCACACTTACAAAATGTAAATGGATAGACAGCCTTAAGTCCGGCTCCGTGGCCACCGGAGCTCGGACAAACCCGTCCTACTGGAATGCAACTCGCTTGGGGGTGACGTCAGCGTGTCGTCTGGCTCCGCCCTACGCGTTTCGTGACATCATCATGTCTTCCAGGGGCACGGTTGGAGACTACAATCAACACATTATCCCACTTCCGGTTTTGTAACCCCGAGACTCTAGGGATGAGGAATATGTAATAAATTCACTCTTTGAGCAACTAGATAGAGGCCGATTTGTGGAACACTACAGTCCCATATAGATCTGATTGGTTCTCAGGTCTGATCGGCTTTAGCCACCCAACTTGGATTTTTTTGTCTCCAATCAGAGATTCAACATTGCCAAGCTATGTGGGAACGGTTTATCTATTTTATTTTATTTTATCCTATTCTGTACACTGTACTTAGCTATATATACAAATTGGGCAGCGTGTTCATTCGCACAATGTTTAATCTGGTCATGTTTAATGCAAAGGATTCCATATATGTTTTGTTGGTCCGTGTGTATTGTTGGGACCATGTAGCCCCTGTTGATCGCTCACACCGTGGAGCGCATCCGAATGCCAGAAGTGTGTGCGGTGGTTTGGATGACCCATGGTGTGGAGTGATCCACAGCGAGGCTTGGTTCTATCATGTTATTACTTAAGGGAGGTGACGCGGCGCGCCGCCTGTGCCCCTGGAAGACGTGATGATGTCACGAAACGCGTAGGGCGGAGCCAGACGACGCGCTGACGTCACCCCCAAGCGAGTTGCATTCCAGTAGGATGGGTTTGTCCGAGCTCCGGTGGCCACGGAGCCGGACTTAAGGCTGTCTATCCATTTACATTTTGTAAGTGTGCATTTGTATTTTACTTACTTTTTAATAAATTAAATCGGTTTTACACTATGTGAGCCCCTTCTATATATTTTATGGTACCTACGCCCTGGGCTGGTGGAGTTGCTGAGGATGAGATGACCCCTGGTGGACACCGTTGGCAGTTTCCATTTCTTGGCTTTTAAAGGCTTTTGCTTGCTGTGATCCTCTGTGGTGGGGGGTCATGGCCTTCTGGTAAGGAGTAACCCCTTCCATTCCTGGTGGTGGACCTTCCCTTGTTGTCACAGAATTTTAGTATCATCACTTGGACTTTTTTTGTACTTTGTTGGTGATTTGGACTTTTTAAGACACTTCATGGATGTTTTATTTAATGTTTTTTTTATTATCACTTAAATGCTTTTGCACATTATTTTCATTTATGATCACTATATGAATTCTTCTTCACTGTAAATTATTTATTATGTCATCAGTATTAGCGCTACCCCTTATTTTCATTTTAAATATCAATATACGCTTATTGCGATTTTTTTTTACCAAAAATATGTAGAAGAATACACATTGGCCTAAACTGAGGAAAAACAGAGTTAGGTACCTGGTAACTCTTTTTCTAAGAAGTCTTCCAGGGCAGCATCCGAGAGATAGGCTCCTCCTCCCTAAAACAGGAAACACATTAGTCCACCATTATAAATTTCACACTCTTACCTGTGTGCCTCAGTTATGTTAAAGCACCGAAGGAATTCCCTGTAAGCTGCAAGCTCCCCCTCTGTACCTGGTTTTTGTTGTTTCAAGGGTGGGAACTAGTGCTGCCCTGGAAGACTTCTTAGAAAAAGAGTTACCAGGTACCTAACTCTGTTTTCTCGAATCGTCTTCCAGGGCAGCATCCGAGAGGATATATCAAGCAATACTTACTAGGGTGGGGTTAGAGACTGGAGCACTTTACGACCAAATGCTTGGTCTTGGTCAGAGAGCTGGTCTATGCGGTAGTGCTTAGCGAAAGTACTGAAGCTCGACCATGTCGCTGCCCTGCAGATCTGCTCCGGAGTTGCCCCTGCTTTCTCTGCGGCCGAGGTTGCCCAGGCTCTAGTTGAGTGCGCTCTGATTTCACTAGGTGGAGTGAGATTCTGTGCCTTATAGGTAATCTGTATGGCCATCCTTATCCATCTGCTGATGGTGCTTTTTGAAGCTTGTTTCCCTCTGTTGATTCCTGCATAGAGGATGAAGAGGGAGGTCGTTCTACGCCATTCTTTTGTTCTTTCGAGATACGCTATGAGCGTGTTCCTTACATCAAGTTTGCTGTAAATGTTTCTTTTCCTACTATCCATGGTTGTTGGAAGTGAGGGTATGACGATGTTTTGGGTTCTGTGAAATGTAGAAGAGACCTTGGGTAGAAAGGCCGGATCTGGAGAGAGAATTATCTTGTCCAGATGTATTAGACAGTATGGTTCTATTGAAGATAGAGCTTGGATCTCACTCACTCTTCTGGCGGATACTAAGGCCAGAAGGAGCGCAGTTTTTAACGTGAGGTTTTTGTCTGAGCTGTCCTCGATAGGTTCAAACGGAGGGGAAAGAAAGCCCTTAAGTACTGTGCCCATGTCCCAGGTGGGAGTTTTGTACAATTTGGCTGGTTTGGATCTTTTAAGAGCTATGAGGAATCGTCTTATCAGCGGGTCTTCCGCTAGTCTAGTATCCATGACCGAGGAAAGTGCTGCAACCTGTACTTTCAGGGTACTTGGTGATATGTTTTTGTCTGCACCATCTTGTAGGAAGTCCAAAACTATTGGAATTATCCCACCGTTGGAGATTGGTCTGTCTTCGTACCAAGAAGCAAATTTTTTCCTTATTTTCTCATAGATGGCTCTCGTTACCGGCTTTCTGCTGTTTAAGATGGTGTTGATTACTCTGTCTGACAGGCCTTTGTTCTGGAGTTTTACCCTCTCAGTAACCAAGCCGAGAGCTTCAAGATTTTGTGGTTCGGATGGTTGACTGGGCCTTGTGACAGTAGATCCGGGCGGTCCGTCAGTGTCAGCTGAGGTTGTATGCTGAGATTTTTTAAATGACTGAACCATGCTCTCTGGGGCCAGTGTGGTGCTATTAGTATCACTGTTTTCTCTGCCTTGATTTTTTGGATTACTTTTGGGATTATGGCAGTTGGAGGGAATGCATAGCACAGATGCCATTTCCAGTTTTGGTTGAAAGCATCCACCCCGCTGTTGCCATCTGTAGGGTCCAGGGAGAAAAATATCGGAGATTTTGCGTTCGCCCTGGAAGCAAATAGGTCTACTTCGGGTATTCCCCACTTCTGGGTGATTTGAGTGAAGGTTGTTTGGTTTAGCGACCATTCCGTGTGTTTTATCGTTTTCCGGCTCAGGAAATCTGCCACTGTATTGTCTGTTCCTTTTAGATGAATACCGGATATCGATCTTATGTTCACTTCTGTCCACAGTAGGATAGATTGTGTCAGTCTCATCAGTTTTTGGGATTTTGTGCCCCCTTGTCTGTTTAGGTATGCGACTGTCGCTGCGTTGTCTGATTGTATCTTTACATCCTTCCCCTGTAATGCTGGCTTGAAGGTTTTTAGCGCTTCCCCCACAGCTTTCAGCTCTCTCAAGTTTGAGGAGGCTTGTGCCCATTTGGGTGTCCATTTCCCTTGCGAGAACCGCCCTTCCATGTGGGCTCCCCATCCTAGGGCGCTTGCATCGGTGGTGATGCTGACTGGATTGACTTGAGCCCATCTGCGCCCCTCGATGACCCGAAGTGGGTTGAGCCACCAGTAGAGTGTTTGTTTGACTGTGGCGGGGACGGGAATGGATTTTTCTAGGGATGCTTGCCTGCCATCCCATTGGGACAGAATGTAGTTCTGTAAGGGTCGCATGTGAATTTGTGCCCAGGTGATGGCTGGAATGGAAGACGTCATCAGTCCTAGTACGGACATTCCGTGCCTGATCGTTGTGGAATGGTTCCTTAGCAGGGACGTAATTGCTTGTGTCATTTTTACGTCTTTTTCCTTTGTTAGGAAAATTTTTGACAGTCTGGAGTCCAGCACGTATCCCAGGTACACTACTCTCTGGCTTGGGATCATTTGCGATTTCTCTGCGTTTATTAACCATCCCAGGTTTTGCAGATAGATCATACTCTTGCGCAGGTTGTTTTCTAGGATTGCTGCTGAGTCCGCAAAGAACAGGAGGTCGTCTAAGTATGGTATTATTCCAATACCCTCCTGTCTTAGACCTTTTAGCGCTTCCGCCATTATTTTTGAGAATATTCTTGGAGCTGAGGAGATTCCGAAGGGGAGAGCTGTGTACTGTAGGTGCAGCGTAGCTGCTGGCCCCTGGATTGCGAACCTTGGAAACTTTTGGTGATCCTTCCTTATGGGGACATGTAGGTAGGCATCCTGTAAGTCTAGTGTTGCCATGAATGTCTCCTGCGGTAGGATGTTCCTAATTGAATAGATAGATAGATTCCATTCTGAATCTCTTGTATCTTATTCCTCGGTTGAGTGGTTTGAGGTTTAGTATCAGCCTTAGTTTGCCTGATGGTTTTCTTTTTGCGAAGATGTGTGAGTAGAAGCCCTTTTGTTCCTCCTCTTGGGGAACGTGACAAATCACCTTCTGATCTAATAGTTTCTGTAGGGATTCTAGAAACACCTTTGCTTGATTGCTGTCCTTGGGTAGCATGGTCGCTAAGTATTTGGTTGGGGGGCGGTTGGAGAATTCTACTGCGTAACCGTCCGCTATGGTGCGCAGTATGAATTTGTTTTCTGTTATCTCCTCCCATTGGTGGGAGAAAGCCGCCAATCTGACCCCCACCTGAAGGCAGTCATTGTTTTTTGTTCTTTTGGGTATTAGGCTTGAGGATGAATTCACCTTTGCCTTTCTTGTTTTGTTGACCCCAGTGCTTTTTTGCCCCTGGCTTATTGAATTTCTTGAAATGCCGAAAGGGCGCCTTCCCTTGTCTCTTCTTGGTTTGAGGGAACCCCTTATTTTTTGCTGCAGTCCTATCCAGGACTGTTTCTAGTTCGGGACCAAACAGTAGGTCTCCAGTGAATGGTATGCCACATAAACGGTTCTTGGAAGGTGCATCCCCCCCCCAGGATTTTAACCACAGGGCTCTGCGGGCCGAGTTTAGTAGTGCCGTGGTCCTAGAGGATATTCTGACAGTTTCTGCTGAAGCATCTGCCAAGAAAGCTGCCGCTCTAGTTAGTGTGGGGATGGTTTTAATTAGTTCCTCCCTGGGTGTGTCGTTCTCCAATAGATCTTGCAGCTGGGTTAGCCAGATTAGCAAGGTTCGGGCTGTGCAGGTGGAAGCAATAGCCAGATTTAGGTTTGCCGCCCCTGCTTCCCATGCCCTTCCTCCTCTGAGTCTGAACAGATACCGTCTTCTGATTCAGATTGTTCAGATTCATCTGAATCCACCTCTTGTTCTGCCTGTACCTTGTTCTCCCTTGGAATGTGTGTTCCGCTGGTAGATGGGATACTGGCCTGAGCGACACTTGCTGGCGTTTCTAATTTCTCTATAGCTGAGCGTAGTGGTGCCATGGTGCTCTGAATTTCTTTCTTAAAAGAATTGAGCAGGTCTTTCAAAAATCCCTGTGATTCTTTTGCCACCATTTTGTCTAAGCATTTCTGACACAGGGGCTTTTTCCAATCTGGGGAAAGCCTGTGGCTGCATGAGGCACATGTTTTGCCTTTAGCCTTCCTTTCCTCAGGGGTCTTTGCCTGCAAGCGAGCATAGAGAACAAAAAAACCCCGTGAGTTTAGGTGGTCAAAGGAACTGCCTGTAGATAGGCAGTAAAGAGGTTAAGACAGAGATAATTCAAGAATATTCTGGCTTACCTTGGAGCTGTCCTGATTTGCAGGATCTGCAGGGCAGGGTGGGGAAGCGTCAGACATGATCAGCCACCAGGATCCTCTGCTTAGAGGCCTTTTTATCTGCTTCCTGCATAAGCTCCGGCCCCGCCCCCGGCTGACCCCGTGCAGGTTGGTGGACACACCTGCACATGCCGCTGTATTGTAGAGTAACTGTGCTGGTAGTGAAGGGTAGCATTGAACAAATTTGCTATTTGTATTCTGTTTTCTTTCTCTTTTTTTTTTTTTTTTTTTTTAAACTTCCCGCCCCTAGGTGTCCCTGCTCTATCTCCGCAGTAGATAGACTACGGGAAAATGGCCGCCAACCCAGAAGCGGAACTTCATCGGCGCCATCTTGGTACACCCCCGACTCCCTGTAGCGGCCTGTGGCGGTGAGGACGCTGCTGCGCCGCCCGGAGAGCGGTGGATTCGTTTGGGGGGACAGCCGCAGCCACCAGGGACCTAATTTAGAAGGTGCAAAACCCTCCCTGCTAGACCCTCTGCTGCTGAGGTTTTCGGCAGCGGTCGGCGGCGGCGGGGGGGGGCGCCCATCTATGCATGTATCCATCCCCCCTGGCGGGCTCCAGATTCTGCGGAAAGCCAGAGGGGGGTGCTTGCGGAAGCATACACAGGCCTAACAGCGGCATGGGGTGGGGATGACAGAGTCCTCCTGCAGCCTGGGGGGATGATTGCAGACCCCTCAGTAGGGGCGAAATCTCAGGCTTTGAGCAATGTTGCCCAGTGCTGCGCCTGCTCGCCCTCCCAAAGCCCCTTGGGCTGTATGGGATGCTGGCAGGGGGTCTCCTGCAACAAGCACAGAGACAGGTGAAAATAAAATAACAAACGTTCTTGCAGCTCCTGTGGGTCCGGAGGAAACACAAACAACTGAGGCACACAGGTAAGAGTGTGAAATTTATAATGGTGGACTAATGTGTTTCCTGTTTTAGGGAGGAGGAGCCTATCTCTCGGATGCTGCCCTGGAAGACGATTCGAGAAAAATTAGTTTTTTTTATATATTTTTGGAGGATATTTATTATAGCAAAAAGTAAAAAATATTGCTTTTTTGCCAAAATTGTTGCTTTTTTTGTTTATAGTGCAAAAAAAATAAAAACCACAGGAGGTGATCAAATACCACCAATAGAAAGCTCCATTTGTGGGGAAAAAAGAACGTCAATTTTGTTTGGGTACGACGTCGGACGACCGAGCAATTGTCAGTTAAAGCGACGCAGTGCCAAATAGCAAAAAATGCTCCGGTCAGGGTAAAATCTTTCAGGGCTGAAGTGGTTAAACATGAGACAGAACAAAAATATTCAGAAAATGCATTTTAAAAAAGTTCAAAATTGATTTGCATTTTAATGAGTGAAATAAGTATTTGACCCCCTATCAGCAAGATTTCTGGCTCCCAGGGGTCTTTTATACAGGTAACAAGCGAAAATTAGGAGCACTCGCTTTTATACAGCTTGTAAGCTGTATAAAAGTCACCTGTCCACAGAAGCAATCAGATGCCAATCTCTCCACCATGGCCAAGACCAAAGAGTTGTCCAAGGATGTCAGGGACAATTTTGTAGACCTACACAAGGCTAGAATAGGCTACAAGACCATCGCCAAGCAGCTTGGTGAGAGGGTGACAACAGTTGGTGTAATGATTTGCAAATGGAAGAAACACAAAATAACCGTCAATCTCCCTTGGTGTGGAGCTCCATGCAAGATCTCGTGGAGTTTCAATGATCATGAAAACGGTGAGGAATCAGCCCAGAACTACACGGGAGAAGCTCGTCAATGATCTCAAGGAAGCTGGGACCATAGTCACCAAGAAAACAATTGGTAACACGCTACGTCGCAAAGAACGGAAATCCTGCAGCGCCCGCAAGGTCCCCCTGCTCAAGAAAACACACGTACAGGCCATCTGAATGATTCAGAGGAGAACTGGGTGAAAGTGTTGTGGTCAGAGGAGACCAAAATCAAGGTCTTTGGCATCAACTCTACTCGCTGTGTTTGGAGGAGGAATGCTGCCTATGACCCCAAGAACACCATTCCCACCTTCAAACATGGAGATGAAAATATTATGCTTAGGGGTGTTTTCCTGCTAAGGAGACAGGAAAACTTCACCGCATCAAAAGGGACGATGGCCATGTACCGTCAAATCTTGGGTGAGAACCACCTCCTCTTAGCCAGGACATTGAAAATGGGTCTTGGATGGGTATTCCACCATGACAATGATCCAAAAAACACACGGCCAAGGCAACAAAGGAGTGGCTCAAGAAGAAGCACATTAAGGTCCTGGAGTGGCCTAGCCAGTCTTCAGACCTTAATCCCATAGAAAATATGTGGAGGGAGCTAAAGGTTTCAAACGTCAGCCGCGAACCCCTAATGACTTGGAGAGGATCTTCAAAGAGGAGTGGGACAAAATCCCTCCTTTGATGTGTGCAAACCTGGTGGCCAACTACAAGAAATGTCTGACCTCTGATTGCCAACAAGGGTTTTGCCACCAAGTCATGTTTTGCGAAGGGGTCAAATACTTATTTCACTTATCAAAATGCAAATCAATTTATAAAACACATAGCAGCAGTTCAGCCGCTTGATCGTTCTTACAGGCAGCGGGAGGGGACACCCCCCTTCCGCCACCCTCTGGTGCTTCTGCGATCGGCAACCCGGAGAAAAAACCTGCTGCCTCCTGACAGATTTCCAGTGACCAGATGGTCCCCAGTCATCTCTATGACAGTCGGGGGCCCGGGCGCGACGTTATGATGTCACATCCGGGCTGCGGAAGTAAACAAAGCCGAGATCTCAGCTGGAAAGAAAGATCTGTCTTTTTTTATCTCAATCTTTGCAGCCTGGAAGAGAGATGTGGGGGTCTTATATATCCCACAATTCTCCATAAAAGGGACCTGTCACGCATCATTCCCATTTAAAAGGGGTATTTACATTCCTTGTGAAAGGAATAAAAGTGATAAAAAAAAAATGTAAAAAAGAGAAAATGCAAATAAAAAAAAAAAAAAAAAATTTACACTCCCGCGTCCCCGCGCACAGAAGCGAACGCAAATGCAAGTCAAGCCCGCATATGTTAACGCCGTTCAAATCACACATGTGAGGTATCGCCGCGTGCTTTAGAGTGAGAGCAACAATTCTAGCACTAGACCTCATCTGTAACTCTAAATTGGCAACCTGTAAAACATTTTAAAGCGTCGCCTATGGAGATTTTTTAAGTACCAAAGTTTGGTGCCATTCCACAAGTGTGCACAATTTTAAAGCGTGACAGGTTAGGTATCTTTTTACTCGACGTAACATCTTTCACATTATACAAAAAAAAACTGGGCTTTTACTGTTTTGTTATTTAATTCGTGAAACTGTTTTTTTCCCCCAAAAAAACGATATTGAAAAATGTTTGCGCAAATACCGTGTGACATAAAAAGTTGCAAAGACGGCCATTTTATTCCCTAGGGTGTCTGCTAAAAAAACATATATAATGTTTGGGGTTTGAGTAATTTTCTAGCAAAAAAATTATGGATTGTTACATGTAGGAGAGAAGTGCCAGAATAGGCCCGGTATGGAAGTGGTTAAGGTGGCCATACATGAATCAAAATGTGACCAATTCAGCAGGGACTGGACGAATTTCTATCAATGTGTGACCACTGCAGTTGAACAGAAGTAGGTGAAAAAAAGCCCCTTGATCACCTGCTGCAGTGCTCTGCTTTGTATTCTGACGGTGTGGTTATTCTCCTGTCAGATTACATTAGCGCAGCCGGAAGGATTGCCCAATCCACCGCGAATGTGTGGATGGGTTAATGGACTCGGGTGCCCACGAGTCATGCTATCTGCTGAAGAAGTCCCCGCCCACTGGGACGCAACGCGTCCAGAACGTGACGTTGTGACGTCATCCGCGGCCACCGCGCATGCTCCATCCTGTGTTTACACACTGCTGTGTCATGCACTGGTTTCGTCCTGGCACTTGTGAAGTGCCTGCTATGTAAGTGTGATTTTATATCCTTTTTAATAAAATTTTAGCAGACGGAGAGCACTATTTTTGTTCCTCTTCTATTTTATATGTCATATGAGATAAATCCCTACTACATGACACCTGACGGAGCTCCTTACCACCGATTTGGACCATCATTCTTTATGACCCTTATGGGAATGCTTTTATGACCCTCTGTAACTAAAGGGTCCTGGTCATCAGGTGAGAGGCCATTCAGTTTTCGGTGAAGGGCACATCTATCAGTCACTCATTACTGGCATGATATCACGCTTGTCTGGTGGAATCTCACAGGAGTGTTTGGACATTGATATTGCTCTTTTGTATACTCATATCATCGATTGAAGGACTTTATGTTATATTGTTACCTTCATCTTATCCCTGGATGTTCTTTTGTTGTTTTTTTGTTTTATTTAGCGCTGCACCT
Source organism: Aquarana catesbeiana (assembly GCF_042186555.1). Lineage (NCBI taxonomy): Eukaryota > Metazoa > Chordata > Amphibia > Anura > Ranidae > Aquarana > Aquarana catesbeiana. The sequence continues at coordinate 278,191,133 of NC_133324.1, forward strand.
ATTTTATACATTTAACCTAAGGGATTTGATTGTTTGACTCTGGTGTACAGCTGCTTTTTTGCATACACGCGCTGATTTATTATTCATATAATAATGTGTTAAAAGGGGCAGAAGTTATTTTATCTTAATGCATTCAGAGAAAAAAATTCTTCTGTGTGCAGCAGCCGCCCCAGCACCCCCTAATACTTACCAGAGCCCCATCTTCACCCAGCAATGTCTACGAGTGCCTCGATCCTCCGTGACTCTCCCTCCTGATTGGCTGAAACACAGCAGTGGCGCCATTGGCTCCTGCTGCTAAAGTCAGCAGAGAGAGAGAGGGAGGTCTGTGTTTGAATAAACACATGGAGCTGCAGCTCAGCTCGAGTGCCCCCATAGCAAACTGCTTGCTGTGGAGGCACTCGGCAGGAGGGAGGGGCCAGGAGCACCAAAGAGGGACCCGAGAAGAGGAGGATCTGTGCTGCTCTGTGCAAATTCACAGAGCAGGTAAGTATAACATTTTTTTTTTTTTTTTTCACAAATACCAAACATTTTACAATCACTTTAAATTTGCATACCAAATATCAGATACTGCATATATGTACACATAGTGCAGCCATACATGTCAGTATACACACTGCAGCACAGATACAGCTCAATACACTGTTCACAGGGACATGTAAACTAGAGGTCGACCGATATATCGGCCGATATTTGGTGTTTTTTACTTAATCGGCATCGGCTGATTGTGCTGATAAAAAAGGCCGATATAACTTCAGTGCGACTTGCAAATGACTTCTGTAATAGAAGTCAATACAAGTTGCCTGAAATCTTCTGTCAAGCACTTCTCTCCTCCTCTGGGCAGCCTGCCAAATCTGATAAAGAGAACCTGAAGAGATACAATGTTTACACTTATGAATGAACTGAACTCTGTGTGTAGAAGCTCTCAGTTTAACCATTTAAAGACTAAATCTTTTCTGACACTTGTCTCTTACAAGTAAAAATCCTGTATTTTCTGCTAGAAAATCACTTAGAACAACCAAACATTATATATATATATATATATATATATATATATATATATATATATATATATATATATATATATATATATATATTTAGCAGAGACCCTAGGGAATAAAATAGCAGTTATTGCAATATTTTATGTCACACGGTATTTGCGCAGCGGTCTTTCAAACGCAATTTTTTTTTTTACAAATACACTAATAAATTTAAAAGAAAAAACTAAGCAGTAAAGTAACCCTTTTTTTTTTTTTTTTGGAGGTTTGTTTTGTTTAATAAATGTTTATATGTAAAAAATTTTCTGTATCACTTAAGGTTGCTCACACACTGGAGCGGGCATGCGCTGACGGTAAAACGGCGCTTTACCGTCATTTTAGCGGCGCTATTTGGCTGCTAGCGGGGTGCTTATAACCCAGCTAGCAGCCGAGGAAGGGGTTAAATGCGCCCCTGAAGCGCCGCTGCCGAAACGCTTTGCAAGCGCTTCGGCAGCGGTGCATATTCATTTCAATGGGCAGGAGTGGTGGTATACACCGCTCCAAAGATGCTGCTTGCATAACTTTTCTTTAACATCCTGCCAGCGCATCGCCTCAGTGTGAAAGCACTTGGGCTTTCATACTGAGACTGCAGGGGAGCCGTTTTACAGGCACTATACAGGTGCTATTTTTAGCCCAAAAGCACCTGAAAAACGCCCCAGTGTGAAAGGGGTTCAACTGTTAGATTTTATGAGATGAAGGGGGGAAAAAAAAAAAAAAAAAAAATCGGCATCACATATCGGCCATCGCGATTTCTAAATATCGGCATCGGCCAGAGAAAAACCCATATCGGTCGACCTCTAATGTAAACACATAATGTATTCTGTATTAACTGCTTGCCGACCGCCTCACGCAGATATACTGCGGCAGAAGGGCTTGTACAGGTAAAAATCACGTACCTGTACGTTGCCCTTTAAGAGGCGGCCAGCGGCAAGCTCCGTGAGTCGGGTCGCAGGTCCCGCGGACTCGATTGCCGCGGGGATACCCATGATCGCCTCACGGGGTGGAAGAACGGGGAGATGCTGATGTAAACAGCATCTCCCCGTTCTGCCTAGTGACAGTGTCACTCGATCTCTGCTCCCTGTCATCAGAGCAGAGATCAGTGACATCAGACACACAGCCCATCCCCTTGACAGTTAGAAATCACTCCCTAGTACTGATTTAACCCCTCCCCACCCCCTAGTGGTTAACCCCTTCACTGCCATTTACACAGGAATCAGTGCATTTTTATAGCACTGATTGCTGTATAAATGACAATGGTCCCAAAAATGTGTCAAAAATGTCCGATGCGTCTGCCATAATGTCGCAGTCACAAAAAAAAAAAAAAAAAAAAAAGCTGATCGCCGCCATTTAAAAAAAAAAAATTATTAATAAAAATGCCATAAAACTATCCCCTATTTTGTAAACGCTATAACTTTTGCACAAACCGATCAATAATCGCTTATTGCGATTTTTTTTTACCAAAGATATGTAGAAGAATACGTATCGGCCTAAACTGAGGAAAAAAAAATTGTTTTTTTTATATATTTTTGGGGGATATTTATTATAGCAAAAAGTAAAAAATAATGCGTTTTTTTCAAAATTGTCACTATTTTTGTTTGTAGCGCAAAAAATAAAAACCGCAGAGGCGATCAAATACCACCAAAAGAAAGCTCTATTTGTGGGAAAAAAAGGACGTCAATTTTGTTTGGGAGCCACATCGCATAACCGTGCAATTGTTAAAGTGACGCAGTGCCGAATCGCAAAAAGTGCTCTGGTCAGGAAGGGGGTAAATTCTTCCGGGGCTGAAGTGGTTAAGGCCAACTAATCAATAATAAAAATAGTTGTCTACAATATTCATTATCGATTAGAATGGATTAGGTCGATTCGTTCCTTTAGCCCTAGTTCAGAGTAGGATCCAAAAATAGATCGAACAGTTGAGAGCAGGACCCAAAAATAGATCCAGGGTCTAAAAATAAAATCGAATAGCTGAGACCAGATTTTAAAAATAGATAGAACTGTTACCAGGATCTAACAATAGATTCAACAGTTGAGACTAGGGCTGCAACTAACAAATATTTTCATAATCAATTATTTGGGCGATTATGGTTTTGATTAATGGGATAAGAAAACCTGTGCAACTTAGTATGTAAAAAATAAAATAAAAGCATGATTCTTCGATATCCATATACAGTGGCAAATATAAATAAACCAGCTATGTGGAAAGAAAAATTAAAAAAAAGGGGGGGGGGGGGGGGGATGACATAATACACTGTTTTGCTATATAATATATATATATATATATATATATATATATATATATATATATATATATATATATATATACATATATATATATATATATATATATATATACACACACACACACACACACACACACACACACACACACACACACACACACACACACACACACATATATATATATATACACACACATATACATACACATACACACACACACACACACACACACACACACACCACCTTCAAAAAGTATTCATACCCCTTGACATTTTCCACATTTTGTCATGTTACAACCAAAAACTAAGTGCATTTTATAGTGGTTTTATTTGATAGACCAACAAAGTGTCATATAATTGTGAAGTAGAAGGAAAATGATAAAATGGTTTTCAGAATTTCTTAAATAAAATATCTGAAAAGTGTGGCGTGCCTTTGTATTCAGCCACATTCAGAGTCAATACTTTGTAGAACCACCTTTAGCTGCAATTACAGCTGCAAGTCTTTTTGGGTGTGTCTCGACCAGCTTTGTACATCTAGAGAGTGAATTTTTTGCCCATTCTTCTTTGCAAAATAGCTCAAGGTGTCAGATTGGATGGAGAGAGTCTGAAAAGCAATTTTAAAGTCTTGCCACAGATTCTCAATTGGATTTAAGTCTGGACTTTGACTGGGCCATTCTAACACATAAACATGCATTGATCTAAACCATTCCATTGTAGCTCTGGCTGTTTATGGTCGTTGTCCTGCTGGAAGGTGAACCTCTGCCCCAGTCTCAAGTCTTTTTCAGACTCTAACAGGTTTTCTTCTAAGATTACCCTGTATTTGGCTACATCCATCTCATCAACTCTGACCAGCTTCCCTGTCTCTGCTGAAGAAAAGCAACCCCACAACATGATGCTGCCACCACCATGTTTCAAGTTGGGGATGGTGCATTCAGGGTCATGTGCAGTGTTAGTTTTCTGCCACACATAGCGTTTTGCTTGTAGGCCAAAAAGTTAAAATTTTGGTCTCATCGGACAAGAGCACCTTCTTCCATATGTTTACTGTGTCCCCCACATGGCTTCTCGCAAACTGCAAATGGGACTCTCATGGCTCTCTTTCAACAATGGCTTTCTTCTTGCCACTCTTCCATAAAGGCTAGATTTGTGGAGTGCACAGTTGTCCTGTGGACAGATTCTCCCACCTGGGCTGTGGATCTCAGCAGATCCTCCAGAGTTACCATGGGCCTCCTCTTGGCTGCTTCTGATTAATGCTCTCCTTGCCCAGCCGGCCATGTCTTGGTAGGTTTGCAGTTGTGCCGTACTCTTCCCATTTTCGGATGATGGATTGAACAGTGCTCCGTGAGATGTTCAAAGCTTGGGATATTTTTTTCATACCCTAACCCCCGCGTTAAAACTTCTCCACAACTTTATCCCTGACCTGTCTGATGTGTTGCTTGGCCTTCATGAGGCTGATTGTTCACTAAGGTTCTCTAACAAACCTCTGTGGGCATCACAGAACAGCTGTATTTATACTGAAATTTAAATCACACACAGGTGGACTATTTACTAGTTAGGTGACTTCTGAAGGCAATTGGTTCCACTAGATTTTAGTTAGAGGTATCAGAGTAAAGGGGGCTGAATACAAATGCACGCCACACTTTTCAGAAATTTGTAAAAAAAGATTTGGAAAAGCATTTATAATTTTCCTTCCACGTCAAAATTACGTGCCACTTTGTGTTGGTCTATCACATAAGATCCCAATAAAATAGAGATTTACATTTTTGGTTGTACCATGACAAAATGTGGAAAGTTTCAAGGGGTATTAATACCTTTTCATACATTCATATACACACACACACACACACACACACCTCAGTACACTGTTGATATTAACATAGAAACAAATTTAGCATTCTGTATAAAATCGGCTGACAAACTAATCAATAATAAAAATAGTTGTCAACCAATTTTCATTATCTATTACGTAGACTAGTTCAAAAAGACAAAAAGCTTTTAAAGCTATAAGGGCGGGGGGCGTGACCAGATATGGGTGTGAGCGGTGGCGTGTAAGCTCTCTCCCTGCTCCAGCTCCTATGCTGCCATCCCCAATGGTTTAATCCAGCTCTGAGAGCTCCGGTGCTTTTTTTTTTTTTTTCTTTACTTGCCCTGTTGACACTTTGCCCTCTCCGGCATGGATGTGGAGCGGCCGGTCAGAGATTGTGGGAGACACTGACGGCAGCTTACTGTGTGGCTGGCTAAAACTCGGGCTACTCGCATCTGACTCGTTTGGACTCGTCTGGTTGCCCAGCAATGACCCGCGCTCTTGCGAGAATTGGGAGGATTCCGCGGGAGGTGGAGAAGCTGGTTGGGAGCGATCCAGGGTGAGCACGCTGTCTATTAGCCCTGACTCCTGGAAGGACCAAGAGGTAACAGTGGTAGAACTGTGATATATAGATAATCTGCTCTGCGAATGTTTAACAGGGAAGCCAGGGGAGTGCAAAACCTCTAATAATTAACAACGTGTTAACCTGCCAAGGAACTTTGTCACTTTTTTTTTTATACATTGCCCTGCATTGCTGCATAGTTGTATCATGACTAGGAAAAAAGGGGAGGAACACCCCCAGCAGTCCCAGGAGAGCTCATCAGCCCAGACTACTCGCTCATCTAAGGAGAAGGGGAACCAAGTAGCATCTGCAATGGCAGCGGCAGCCAAGCTAGAGAGGGATGCGCAAACCTCCTCACATTCTCCAACTAAGGGTAACCAGCTGCCCCATGAAAAGACACAGTTGGGATGCACTGGGGAAAGAAAGAGTCTAAGCAAAACGTCACTAACACTGCCAGCTAACATTAAAACAGCAAATAAAAAAAGCCCCGAGAGGGACCCCCTGGAAAAAACTACTGAAGTTACCCCTGTGATTTAAGTGCAATTAGTGAACCTGAGCCTACATTAAAAGAGGTACTATGTGCAGTTAACTCTTGCAAGGGATCACTGAGTGATCTGTGCGACCAGTTAAGGGGCCTCAAGGAAGAACTACGCTCCATGAGTCAAGAACTACAAAAAGCTGTGGAGAGGACCTCTATTCTGGAGGAGAGGCCAAGTCAAGTTGAAGACATTTTACACCCAATGCGGCAAGAGTTTAAAATAACGCAAACCCAGCTAGACGCACATAAATTTAAAATGGACGAATTGGAAAATAGGCTGCGCAGACATAACGTGAGGGTAATGGGCCTCCCAGAGAGAAGCGGGGGTTCCTGTCCTGAAGAGTTTATGGAAAAGTGGCTTAGGGAGGTCTTTGGGACTGAGACATTCTCGCACATTTTTGCCATTGAGAGGGCACATAGAGTGCCCACTAGGATTATTTCACCAGGAAATCGCCCTAGACCATTGATCATGAAGCTGTTCAGTTACAAAGATAAGGTGACACTGATGCAAAAATCCAGAGAAAAGGGGGACGACATCTACAATGGAGCCAGAATTTCACTGTATTCCGACTACTCTCCGGACCTGCAAAAGAGAAGGGCAGGCTTTACGGACATTAAGTGTAGTTTACGGACCTACAAAATACCATACACATTGTTGTACCCGGCGCGTTTGCTTGAAGATGGCTTGAAGATAACAAAAAGAACTTTTAGAGCCGGTGTACAAAGAGTTTGAAATATTAGATGTTTGATGTGGCTGTTTTCCTTTTTTTTTTTTTTTTTGGCAGTGAGGGCTGGAGAGGGAGGGGTTGGTTGGTGAAGGTTTTAAATGGGAGATGGTAAACGGTTGCGAGTTGATGTTTTTTTTTTTTGGTAACACTGTTGTGCAAGATTTGGGTTAAGGGAAAGGGGGGAGGGAGGGGGGGGACAAGTAAGGAAGGTCAAGGGAAATGACCTACTGTTTGGCTGGGTGAAGGAGCATCGGATGGAATGGGTTGATGGGGTTAGAAGGGTCACAATGTATGTCCCCAGGGCTGGCCAAGATAGGCATGGGGGGAGGGGTCACTTAAGGGAAAGGAAGTAATTGAGATTCAAGTAATAACAAAGGGTTACACTGTATTGGAACAAGGGTTGGGGGGAGAAAAAAAAACAAAGTCACTTATTTACATTAAAGAAAAGTAAAGTAAATTTGGAAGAAAATGGGGGACAGGAGGGAGAGAGAGGGGGTTCCCATCTCTCGCTCTCCCCTTCTCTTCTTCACAGTAATAGCAATGATGGTTGTTTTGGAAGCAACACAAGGATAGGAACACTCGACAGGTGGGACCTGGTAGAGGGGTTGTTTGTGTTCGCAGTTATTTAAGACAATTTTTTTTTCTGTTTTTTTCTCGAGCTGGTTGCACTTTCTTTTTTTTTTTTTTTTTTACCATTATTTTATTTGTTTCTTTGTCAATGCTGCTTAGAACAGTAGGAATAAGCTCATGGAACATTAGGGGTATGGGCGACCCTATCATAAAAGCCACTGTATTTTCAGATTTGGAATCCCACGGTACCGAACTGATATGTTTGCAGGAAACACACCTGACCAACGACTCTAAATCACTAATTAGGAATAAGAAATTTAAAGTACAATTTCACTCAGTGTATTCCTCTTATTCAAGGGGAGTCAGCATATTAGTTAAAAAAGGGGTGGCGTTTTCCTGCAGGGATGTCAGGGTTGATACATTGGGTTGTTACATTTTCTTGCATTGTTTTATAGAGGGTAAACCATTTGTTATAGCAAATTTGTACATTCCTCCCCCATTTAAGTTGGAGACCCTGTACCGCCTGCTAGAGTATGTGGAGGATAAAGCCGACACTCCGGTTATAGTGGTGGGGGATTTTAACGTGGTTCTCAATAGTTGCCTAGACAGGTTCCCCCTAGGGGCTCGGGCAGAAAGGGTGATAGAGGGACGGTTTGCTCAGCTTCTTGAGGAGGTTGGGTGGAGCGACCTCTGGAGAACCCGTAATCCAAATGACCGGCAGTACTCTTGCTTCTCAGGGTCACACCGCACACTCTCTCGTATAGATTTGGCCATTGGCAATAGAGAAGTACAGCCCCTGGTAAACAAAATAGAATATCGGCCAAGGGGGATATCAGACCACTAACCTCTGACGCTGTCGGTGATTGTGAATGATAGACGTACTCAGAGATTGTGGTCAATAAACCCTATATGGCTGGAGATAGAGGGTACAGAAGAAATCTCTGCAAGATTAAAAGAGTTTGTAGAATACAATTCGGGATCAGCGTCGGAGGGGGTGGTCTGGGACTCCTTAAAGACATTCCTTAGGGGGCTTTAATGTAACAGGTAATAAAGGTAAAGAAGCAATCAAGGGCAAGGGGAGAGCGTATTAGAAAAGAGGTGATGGAATCAGAGAGTCAACATGTGATGGACCCAAGTACAGAGAAGCAGGAGTTATGGGTGAAAAAGCAACAGGAGTACAAAACTGAAGCAACCAGAAATGCTGAAAATAGGAGACTTTTCCAGAGGCAGAAGTGTTTTGGAGAGGGGGAAAGAGTGGGTCGAATGCTGGCATTACTGGCCAACACTAATTCTCCCTCTTCATCAATCTCCATGATCAGGACTTCCAGTGGGGAAGTCTCGTCCGACCCTCTGGTGATTAAGGAGACTTTCTATGAATTCTATAGAGTTTTATACAAGTCAGGACGACACTTAGAACTGGGAGAGATAGATAGTTTCCTAGAGGGTGTCGATTTGCCGACTCTCTCTGAAATAGATAAGATCAGACTGGAATCTCCCATAACCCTTAAGGAACTGAAACAAGCAGTAGCGGACATGCCCAATCAGAAATCCCCAGGCCCAGATGGTCTGCCCCTGGAAATTTATAAATATTACAGGGAGGTGCTACTTCCAGCACACTTGAAGACATTGAACTGGGTAGCTACAGAGGGTAGACTGCCCTCTTCAATGTCAGAAACCAACATAGTATTGATACACAAAGAAGGGAAGGACCACCTCGATGCATCCTCATACAGACCAATCTCATTGCTAACCTCAGACATTAAAATTCTGGCAAAAGTAATGACAACTAGGTTAAACAAATGTATTTCCAAACTGGTACATCCGGACCAGGCAGGGTTTACCCCCAACAAGTCTACAAGTGTAAACATTAGAAGGGCATATCTGAATCTCCAGGCCCCAGTAGAGAACAAGGGCTCCAGAGCTGTCTTGTCCTTGGACATCGTCAAGGCATTTGACAGCCTGGAATGGGGGTACCTTTGGTGGGTACTAGAGAGATTCGGTTTTGGCCCTCTGTTTATCAGATGGCTGAAAACCTTATACTTTCACCCAAGTGCCAGATTAAAGATCAACAATGAATACTCAGAATGGTTACCTCTTGAGAGGGGGACGAGGCATGGGTGTCCATTATCACCCCTGCTGTTCGCCCTGACAATGGAGCAATCGGCAGAAGTAATGAGAAGTTCGATAGGACTGAAGGGATTCAAGAGGAAAAGCGGGGAAGAAAGGATAGCATTATACGCTGACGACGTGTTACTCTTTTTGGGTGACATGGGGCCATCCTTAGAAAAAGTGATACAGCTGGTGGAAGGGTTTGGGAGATTATCGGGCCTGGTAATCAACTGGGGGAAGTCAATGCTTCTGCCGATAGATTCAACTACTAGTGCCCTTCCTGGCGGTATATCCAGCTTAAAAGGTAACAGAGAAGTTGAGATACCTAGGAATAGTCATGTCAAATGATCCTAACCAATATATTGGAAACAACTTAGTCCCCCTTTTAGCAAAATTCAAAAGGAAAAGTGACATTTGGTGTCAACTTCCTTTGTCCATGGCAGGCCGAGTCAACTTGGTCAAGATGATATGGATGCCACAACTATTGTACATACTCCATAACTCCCCAGTTTGGATCGGGAAGAACTGGTTCCTAAAAATTAACACTCTATTCAGGGAACTAATATGGAAGAAAGGGCAAGCCAGAATTAGTTTACAAACCCTGCAGCGATCCACTAGGGAAGGGGGAATGGCAGTCCCCCAACCATATGGCTATTTTTTGGCTGCTCAATTACAGCATATAGGGGGATGCGAGATCCACGGAGCAGCAAATGCCAGGGGCAAAATTATGCTACAGGGCAATCCACATAAATTCCTGGCGGATGCATTAGAGGCTGGTTCACTTCAGCACACACTCCCAACATACAAGCTACTCACCAAAGTTTGGCAGACAGTTAAGAAGGTCATGGAGTATAAGGGTGTTATTGAGCTCTCACCTATATGGCATAATAAGCACCTGCAGGAATTATTAACTATAGAAAAAAACACAACATGGGAACGTCACGGAATACATAGGCTGGTCCAGTTGTTCAACGATAATATCTTAAAACCCTTCACTGAGTTGAGACGGGAATACGGAATCCCAAATAAAACATTTTACAGTTATCTACATATTAGGCACGCCTTGGACAGCCAATTTAGGAACTACCCATTGGAATGTTGCAAGGCACCACTTTTTAATAAGATAACCAGAATAAACAATACCAAAGGTCTGATAGCAATGATATATGGGCAAATAACTGACAGGTTGATAACCCTACAAACGACCTCAGGTATTAGGGAGAAATGGGAGGCTGACGTGGGGGAGATAGCGGACTTCCAGTGGAAAAGGATATTGGAATCTGGCCCGCTGGTGTCCATCTCCGTCGCAGCAGGCCTCACATCTCCTCCTGCTGCACAGAGTTTACAACACCCCCAAGACGCTGCATAGGTTTGGTCGCAGACTGGATGACAAATGCTCCAGATGCCTGGAGACGGGAGACCTCATACATGTTACCTCATACATGATGTGGAGATGCCCAAAATGAGTAAGATATTGGTCAGAGATTGTAAAAACCATAGAAATCAGGTTTAAAACCAAATTGGACCTGGAGGCCAAGGTATGTGTCCTTGGTCTGACAGGCGTAAACACAGGAAATAATAGTATAAATACTGCCATAGTGAGGAAAAAAATCAATATAGTATTTACACATTATTGTAGCACTGTTTTGTTGGTTAAACGTTTTTATTTGTACAAATGTCCAAGATTAATTGTATGTTTATATGGAAAAAAATAAAAAGTACTATAATTCAAAAGCTATAAGGGCAATAAAGGAACAAAATTCGGCACCACACCCCATTGGATAAAAAGGGACAATTGGCGAAATGAGCAGGACTTAGCAGTGCCAAAACAATATACAAGTTTTTACAAAGGGTAAATTTTTTTTTTATTAAATATCAATTTCTTTAAAATGACAATAAATGTTCAACCAATGTATATTTTTATACAACAGTGCAGCCACTTCTTGCTCTACATGTTTCGCCCCAAAGGAGCTATCTCAGTAACTTTAAAAGTACTGCATAAAGCTGATACTACGAAAAACAGATAGTTGTGAATATTTATACAATGAATTATATTGTGACAATCATGTCAAAGAAAAACACATATCATATCATTAAGCATGAACTTCTTAAATAAACTGAGAACTGAACTGAAATATATAAGGTTAATACATAAAACTTGAATATATGGACATTATTAATTATCAAAAAATGACTGAGGTTGTCTACAGGTAAAATTAATTTACCTCATTCAGAATAGATTTCAAAGTAGAACCATTTGGTTCCTCAATTCCCTGGGAAGAGTAATTTGCTGCTGGGATATGAAAAAAAGGAGAAACAGCAGATTATGTTTCTTGATACCTAGAGAAGCCCAAACATGGGCTTACAGCACTCCTGCTGTGTAGACCTGTTTGCTCAGAGAATGTAATATATTCTATATGGCATGAGTGTACAAACTTTTTTGAAAGAGGGCCAAATTTGATGAAGTGAACGTGCGTAAGGGCCTACCATTTCGCCTGACATTATTTGAACCATTAAAATTCGGTCTGAGTGTGCTCGTCCGAGCACTAATACACTGCCCAACAAGAATTCTCTTGCCTTTTTGGTTGTGTGTTATGAAGAGATGAGCTCAGGTGTGTTATTTGGCTATACCATATTTATCGGCGTATAACAGGCACCTTCACTTTAAGAGGGAAGTTTCAGGAAAAACAAAATTAAATAAAACGAACTGTGAAGCAAAATAAGGATCAGTACCCATGAATGCAGCCTAATCAGTGTCTGAAAGCAGCCCCACCATTGGCAGGAATGCAGCACAAACCCCCCCCCCCCCATTGCCAGGAATGCAGCATCCCCCTTCCCCCAATTGCCAGGAATGCAGCACCCCCCACCCCAATTGCCAGGAATGCAGCACCACCATTGCCAGGAATGCAGACTCACCATTGCCATCAGTGCAGCCTGATTGATGCCCATCTGCAACCTCGGCGGAACAAGCGCCACCAGATTACAAAACAGCAGGATCTGTTTTCTCAGCAGCCTCTTTAATACAAACTCCCGCATCCTATGATGGACAGAACAGTTATCCAATGGCAGCGCAGGAGATGGGACTTCCTATTACAGAGGCAACTATGTAAACAGGAAACTCACTTGTATGTATGGCACTCGTCCTGCCCCCTCCAATGCAGATAGTATGTATATCTTTTGTGGCCCCCGGCGCTCGGGGATTTGTTGGGGCCACAAAAGATATACATGTCCAAATTGCCTGGCGGGCCATTAGAAACCGAAACGCAGCCCGTAGGCCGGACTTTGGACATGCCTGGTATATGGTAGCTCATGGATAGTCATTCCTGCTTTAAGTGGGACGGGCTTTCAGGTCAACCCAAAAACGAGGGAGAAAAACAATAAAAATGAGCTTCACTTTGCCGATAAGCGACCACTCATTTATGTTTGGATGGTGAGAATTTGTGCCTTCGTACGCTTGCGCATGACGTCTCATCCGCCGCAATGGTCCCAGACTTGCGCGATGGCGCTAGGAAGTCGTCCGCTCCCCGTTGGTGACGTCAGATGCCACCAGGATAGGGAAAAGATAAATCGTGGCGCACAGCCACCACACACTGACGGAGAATTTTTTTTTCAAATTCTTTAAGGTTCAAAAGATATCCAAAGACAATACATCAAATCAGAACATTGGAAAAGTAGTCAGGTTATATCAGTGCATCAAATAGATAGATTCCAAGCCCAGAATGTGGGCACAACTGTAGAACCTTGATTCTATTCAGGAGAAGACTACTAAAATTATCACACAGATAGTTACCCAGGGTTTTTTTGGGGTTTTTTTGAGCAGAAGGGGGGGGGGGAGAAGAGTGGAGGGGGGGGCAGTAAAAGGCAAACTCGCTGGACAGGGTGGATCCATTAAGGCAGTTATGGAGGGCCATCTAGTAGAGATCGCCCTTCCTCTGAGTATATGAACATGTTCCAGTGAAGCCAAGCTTTCTTGTAAGGTTCCTGCTTGTTTTGTGCAGTTAGCAATAAGTCTTCCATTTTGCTGGTATCCTCAACCATTTTTAGCCACATTTGGATAGTCGGAGGGTTAGGTTCTTTCCATCGTAAAGAGACGCAACGCTTGGCAGCATCAAGTAAATGACGTAGCACTGATTTTTTTTATATGTTGTAGTTGGAATGTCAGAGCAGTATAGCAGGAAAAAGGCAGGGTCCTCTGGGACTGTATGGTCTGTGAACTTTTGTGCGAGTCTGCGCACCTCCTTCCAGGAGGTCTCCAGGGCTGGGCAAGCCCAGAACACGTGCAAGAGCGTCCCCACTGATGTAGAATTTGTACCTCTCCTCTCCCTCTTCACATCAAGATTCCATACACCGATTCCAAGTACCAGTATTTTTTAAGATGGACTTATTGATGCTTCATTTCCTGGCTATGAGATGGGATGTGGGACTTACTGGTCACTATCCCCTCCACAAGGAGGAGGGGGGGGGGGGGTTTCCTCACCATCCAAACATAAATGAGCTGTCGCTTAACAGCAAAGTGAAGCTCATTTTTATAGTTTTTCTTCCCCGTTTTGGGGTGACTTGAAAGCCCCGTCCCACTCAAAACAGGAATAACTATCCATGAGATACCATATACAATATATTACATTCTCTGAGCAAACAGGCCTTCACAGCAGGAGTGCTGTAAGCCCATGTTTGGGCTTCTCTAGGCATCAAGAGACATCTGCCGTTTCTCCTTTTTTTTTTACATCCCAGCAGCAAATTACTCTTTCCAGGGAAATAAGAACCAATTGGTTCTACTTTGAAATCTATTCTGAATAAGGTAAATTAGTTTTACCTGTAGACAACCTCAGTCATCTTTTGATAATAAACAATAATGTCCATATATTCAAGTTTATGTATTAACCTTATATATTTTAGAACATTTTCTTCTCTCTATGGTTGCAACTTGTCCCTTTGACCTAGGCTGTAGAGGAACTGAAATTATTCAATTGATTCAAGCATTTTGATTTTAAAGCATCTAGTAGGCACATGATCTCAGTTTGTTATTTAAGAAGTTCATGCAATTATGCTTAATGATATGATAGGTGTCTCTCTGTCATGATTGTCACAAGATAATTCATTGTATAAATTTTCACAACTGTTTCTTTCGTAGTATCAACTTTATGCAGTACTTTTAAAGCTCCTGAGGAAGCTCCTTTGGGTGAAACATGTAGAGCAAGAAGTGGCTGCACTGTTGTATGAAAATATACATTGGTCGAACATTTATTGTCGTAATTTTAAAGAGGTTGAGATTTAATAACATTTATACTTTATAAAAAACTTGTATATTTTGTTTTGGCACCTTAAAAGTCCAGCTCCCTTCGCCAGTTGTCCCAAAGTTTTTAAAGTATCATAAGAAAAATGAGGGGAATAACTGCGCTACAGTGAAATACATAAACAATAATAATTATAGCCGCGATTCATCTATGTAACACAAACACAGTGAAATTAAATAAGAAAAAAAGGGGGGTTGAATCGCGCTAAAACAGAACACAGGCAGAGCGACGTGTTCTCGTCACCTCCCATTGCTGCTGCTGTTTCCAGTAGGACGGGCTGTCTGTGAGCTTCCGGCCGGCGCTCCAGACTACACTACATGCCTACTAACATGTGAGTTTAACCTTTTACTTATCCAATAAAGTCAATGATTTTACACTATATGGAGCCTTTTTTTCCTTCTGTCACCGTATCTGCAATGCTGTGGGCTGATGTCTGAGTACCTGTCAGTGTGAACATCTTTAGCCTGACCCTGCAGTCTTTGATGTCCCATCTCGGTATAAGGTCTCTGATCCATTGGTCATGGTTCGAAGCAGTATTAACAAACAGCTTTCTCTGATCCTCTGTAACGGGGGATCATGAGTTTCTGGTAAGCGGCCAGTCTGATTTCACGGTGGTGGTGCAAGCACGATTTTTTCTTCTCACAGCAAGAATTTGTTTTTTGGAACTTTTTAAAGATACTTTCATATCACTTGGGTGATTTATTTTTTTATACATGGACTTTTTATTATCACTTTGAACATTTTATTTTTGGATTGATTATTCATTTGACATGTGTTTTGTATATTATGTATACACTAAAGGGAAACTCTTCACTTAGTTCTAAATATTTGGTTTGGTGATGATGTGTATGATCACCAATCTGTTTTAGCACGATTCAACCCCCCTTTTTTTCTTTTTTAAAGCATCAACATATAGTTATGTGGAATAATATGTGATATATAATTTTTATATGACCAGTCAGTGGCCTGAACGGAGCGGCGCTCCCACACACGGCTGCCTAATTTAGGAAAGACTGCGGCTTAGGCCTAAACCCGGAGGCTCGAGGCCATCTTGCTCCTCCCGGCCAGCACTGCATCCCAGCCTTGCTGACTTCTGCATCCCTCCTCACAAGGTACTGAGAGAGACCCCGCTCGCTCACCGCTGCTTACACAGTGCCGCTATCGAGCACCGGCCTGCGGACGATCCCAAAGCCCCAACCCGTGAGTGGCGGCCATTTTTCTGTACCCCGGCGGGCCTCCCCCTCTCTTCTCCGCCAGATTCCGGCCCCGCATTGTTACCGGAGCACCCCGGCCTGTCGCTATCCCTGACTCAGTTTCCAGTGGGCATCCAGCTCCATCAGAGGAAAGTAGTGGTCATGACCTTATCCCCGGTGCCATACAAGGTGGCCATCTTACTACACCCTCCTTCATACTCAACCCCAGCCTACATGGTCCCCCAGTGCCCAGCTCACCCCCTATACTGACATCAGCATCACACAGCCTGTTACACCTGCCTCCTCTTTATACCAGTCATGGCTCAGATGAAACCCAAGTCGGATGCGACTGCCAAGCTGCTAAACAAATATCACAGAAATGAGAAAGACAACCTGGAGGAAGATGGCAGAGCCGCGTCAGAGGGGAGGGAGAAAGACAGCGGGAGCAGATACGGACAAGGTATTGGAGGCCATCTTTGCACTACAAGCCACCCTTACGACTAAAATTGGGGAGATAGGACCTCCATAAGCTCAAGAAGTGGGTTAAGACCTCGGAGACCAGATTAGGGGAGATGGAGGACGCCATCCCGCCATTACAGAATTCATCCGAACGCATGCAGTACCAGATCAATCAACTCCGGGCAAAACAAGACGACATGGAGAACAGACTCCGTAGGTGCAACCTTCGCTTTATTGGTCTGCCAGAAGGGACTGAGGGGAAACCAACTACATTGCTAGAACAATTGCTGATCACAACGTATGGCAGAGAGGCCTTTTCAGCCACATTTGCTGTTGAAAGAGCACACCGCATGCCCACCAGGCAGCCGCCACAGGGTGCCCCTCCATTCACTACTCATGGCACAAGTGAAAGGCAATATTGGCAATGTCAAGGTGGCCATTTTCCCAGATTTTTCCACTGAAGTACAAAAGCGCAGACAAAGTTTTACTGATCACAAAAGATGCCTATGTATCAAAAACCTTAAATATTCCATGCTGTTCCCTGCACGCCTTCGTGTAGAAGAAGATGACCGTACCATTTTCTTTGAAACTCCTGAGGACACCATCGCCTGGCTAGAGAGCCAAGAAACCAACAGGAAAGCAAACGATTAACCTACAATATACAGTACATGGCTGTGTACTGCAACCAGGGACCATAAGCCTCCTCCTCTGCACTTTTCTCAGGTACTGTAGACTTCCTACTGGGCCTCCCTTTCAATATCTCCAGTTTGCAGTCTGCACTATTCCCCCCACCACCCACTGTTACAATGGAAGGGCCCTATTCTTCATACCCATCACCTGAAGTAATACAAGATTCGGTGACCATCCTGCCTAACCATCAGACTCCCTAAACCAGCGCTACCTTGTCAGGGGATTCGCAAGTGTACCTTAAATGTTATGGCTGGACTGCACAAAATACTTAGGCCAAAGCCGCAAACAGCTTAAACATTCCCCTTTACAAACGGAGAACTACTAAAAGTCTGACAATATGCGAGACTTATTCAGTGAAGTTTCGCTCCCCTTGCACTACCAGAGAGACCTGGACCGTGGGTATAGATTTACCTTGGAATCTACCCCGCCATGGCACACAAGCCATACCACAATATGCCCTACAAAGTTTGATTCCAGAGCAGTATTAGCGCACCAACCTGCCTCACTCAGGGCACAGATCCAGGTTTTCTCTATGTTACTGTTTTACTTGAATGAAGTGTTTGACCCACTTTACACGCAAGTTAATGTTTTGTTTTGGGAACATGCCTACACCAGTTGGGGTAGGTGTTGGGCTGGGTGGGGGGGAGGGGGGGATCGTTATAGCAAAAGTACAATGCAACCAATACAAATGCTATAATTTACATAATGCAATGTTCAGTGTATTTCTACATGCTTTACTACCTGGAGGGCTTTCCTGCATATATAGGGCAATTGTGTGACATTATGGCACTATATGAACTCCTCTGTTATCTACATCACACTATACCATAGCATCTCTGAAATTCTTAACTTGGAACGTTAGAGGATTACGAGACGGAATTAAAACGCACAGCCGTCCTATCCTACATTAAAAAACAAAGGGCAGACATCCTAGTCCTTGTTGAGACGCATATAGACAGCAACTTACAGCTTGCCCTTAACCACTTAAGGACCGCCTCACGCCGATTTACGTCGGCAGAATGGCACGGGCAGGCAGAATCACGTACATATACGTGATCTGCCTCCCGCGGGCGGGGGGTCCGATCGGACCCCCCGATGCCCGAGGCGGTCCGCTTCTGTCCAGCGGCGATCAGAGATGAGGGGGAGACCATCCATTCATGGCCCCCCCCTCGCGATCGCCGCCGGCCAATCAAATCATTCCTTTGCTGCTGTATGCTAAACAGCAGCAAAGAAAATGATGTCATCTCTCCTCGGCTCGGTATTTTCCTTTCCGGCGCAGAGGAGAGAAGACTTCAATGTGAGTGCACAAACACACACACATACAGTAGAACATCTCAGGCACACAAAACACCCCCCTTAACCCCCCCGATGCCCCCCCCCCGTCACACTGACACCAAGCAGTTTTTTTTTTCTCTTCTGATTACTGCATGGTGTCAGTTTGTGACAGTTACTGTGTTAGGGCAGTTACTGTTAGCCCCCTTTAGGTCTAGGATACCCCCCTAATAAAGTTTTAACCCCTTGCTCACCCCCGTCACCAGTGTCGCTAAGCGATAATTTTTCTGATCGCTGTATTAGTGTCGCTGGTGACGCTAGTTAGGGACGTAAATATTTAGGTTCGCCGTCAGCATTTTATAGCGACAGGGACCCCCATATACTACCTAATAAATGTTTTAACCCCTTGATTGCCCCATAGTTAACCCTTTCACCACTGATCACCGTATAACCGTTACGGGTGACGCTGGTTAGGGCACCCGCCGTTTATTACCGAATAAAGGTTTAGCCCCCTGATCGCCCGGCGGTGATATGCGTCGCCCCAGGCAGCGTCAGATTAGCGCCAGTACCGCTAACACCCACGCACGCAGCATACGCCTCCCTTAGTGGTATAGTATCTGAACGGATCAATATCTGATCAAATCTTTACTAGCGTCCCCAGCAGTTTAGAGTTCCCAAAAACGCAGTGTTAGCGGGATCAGCCCAGATACCTGCTAGCACCTGCGTTTTGCCCCTCCACCCAGCCCAGCCCAGCCCACTCAAGTGCAGTATCGATCGATCACTGTCACTTACAAAACACTAAACGCATAACTGCAGCGTTCGCAGAGTCAGGCCTGATCCCTGTGATCGCTAACAGTTTTTTTGGTAGCGTTTTGGTGAACTGGCAAGCACCAGTGGCCTAGTACACCCCGGTCGTAGTCAAACCAGCACTGCAGTAACGCTGGGTGACGTGGCGAGTCCCATAAGTGCAGTTCAAGCTGGTGAGGTGGCAAGCACAAGTAGTGTCCCGCTGCCACCAA